>NC_091985.1:205894459-206194459 GCF_044704955.1 Pristiophorus japonicus
GGGAGGGGGAGAAGGGAGGGAGGGAGGGGGAGAAGGGAGGGAGGGAGGGAGGGGGAGAAGGGAGGGAGGGAGGAGAGAGGAGAGGGCGGCTGAACGGGCCTGGCTGGCCGGGCCCCAAGACTTTGGGCAGGGCCGCTCCCAGCACCGAAGTTAAAGGTAGGTGGCTGTGGGTCGGGTTGGGTCCTGGGGGGGGAAGCGGGGGTCGGGTCAGGTCCCGGTGGTGGGGGGTGAAGCGGAGCTCGGGTCGGGTGTGGTCGGGGGGGGGGGGTGGGGCAGAGCGGGAGTCGGGTCGAGTACGGGGCGGGGGTGCGGGAGTCGAGTCGGGCGGGAGGGGCGAAGTCGGGTCAGGTCCAGCGCGGGGGGCGGCGGGGAAGGTGTCAGGTCCGGGTGGGGGGCGGGTTTGAGAGAGCCAGCTGAAGGGAGGAAGCAGGAGCTGGGCGAGGGAGCTGCAGCCTGATCCACGTCGCCCCAGTGAGCCCATTCGGACAGGGCTCGGGGTGGCGTGCTTTGGGCCCCTCCCACACAGTTTTGGGCGCCCACTGTCGTGCGCCTGTGCAGAGGTTCCGGCACTGTTTTCAGCGCAGGGACCTGGCTCCGCCCCCCACCGCTCGTGCTGCGCCGCGCCCAGCTCCAGAGGACCTGCAGGGAGCCGGAGAATCTTTAAGTATTTTTTAGGTGCACTTTTGGGCGCGAAAAACAGACGTCTAGGGGCTAGGCACGGCCCGAAACTTGGGCCCTTTAGACCTAAAAAGGATACAAGAAGGTACTTTGTAAATGATGAAAAGCTAAAAACAGTGGAGGTCCAAAGAGACTTGGGAGTCCAGGTGCAGAGATCATTAAAATGTCATGAACAAGAACAGAGAATAATCATAAAGGCTAAAGGAAGGCTTTTACATCTCGGAGCACTAGAATACTCGGGGGTCAAAGTTATGCTGCAGCTATACAAAGCCCTGGTTAGCCAACACCTGGAGCACTGAGAGCAGTTCTGGGCACCATGCCTTAGGAAGGTTATATTGGCCTTGGAGAGTACAGCGTCGATTTACCAGAATGATACTCAGACTCCAAGGTTTAAGGTATGAGGAAAAATTGCACAAATTAGGACTGTATTCATTAGAATTTAGGTTAAGGGCTGATCTGATCGAAGTTTAAGATATTAAGCGGAACAGATGGGGTAGATAGAGAGAAACTATTTCTGCTGGTTGGGGATTCTAGGACTCGGGGCATAGTCTAAAAATTAGAGCCAGAATTTTTAGCAGTGAAATGAGGAAACACATTTGTACATAATGAGTGGTAGAAGTTTGGAACTCGCTTCCTCAAGCACCAATTGATGCTAGGTCAGTTGTTAATTTTAAATCGGAGATTGATAGCTGTTTGTTAACTAAAGGTATTAAAGAATCTGGTCAAAGGTGGGTATATGGAGTAAGGTCGCAGATCAGCCAGGATCTCATTGAATGGGGGAAACAGGCTCGAAGGGCTCAATGGCATACTCCTGTTCCTATGGAGCAGTTGCCAGGACTGGTGAACTAATCCAAATAGAGATTCATTTGCTGAGACTCTGCAGCAGTTGTTTTCTGCTGTTAAATATCAGAATCAAATTGATCAGAATGCACCAATTGAAGCAGAAAATTCAGCACTTTCTGGGGAGGTGAATGGCCGAGACACATTGATACTGAACTGTGTTTAGTGAGCAACAGAACAAGGAGGAAGAGACAATCTCACACAGACACATACACACACGTAGAGACATACCCACATAAGCACATACACAAGCACGCACACATTCATATATCAAAATATATACATAAACACATACACAGCCACAAAGATTGACACACATACACTTTTCTAACTGGCGAGAAGCTCGGAGCTGTGGATGAGCAGAGATTTTTCAGAGCAGGGGTATAAAAGGATACGGAGGTAAAGCAGGTGGAAGGAGTTAAGAGACAGATCAGCCCTGATCTCACTGAATGGGGGAACAGGCTCGAGGAGCTGAATGGCCTGTTCCTGTTCCGATGTTCCTTCCTCCACTTTATCTCCAGTGTCACCATCAAGCACTCCCAGGGCACATACAATACTGAGCACATCCTCATTACCTTGGCATTACTACTGTCACTCTGTCCCCAGCCCTACTCCAGACCATTTCTGTTCCTGAATTTATAAACTAGGAAAACTTAAACGATAAATCCTCAGGACTGGATGAATTGCATCCGTGCAAACTAAACCATGCAAAGGAAGAGCCCATCGAGAGAATTGTGTTCAGTTCTGGACCTCACGAATGATGTATTAGCTTTGGCGGGGGTGCAGTACAGATTCAGCAGATTGATACCGGGGCTAAAAGGGTTAAATTATGAGGACAGGTGGCATAGACAAGTCTTTTACTTCCTTGAAGATAGAAAATGAAGGATGATATCATTGACATTTTAAGATGACAGAGAGATACTATTTCATCTGGTGGAAGAGTCCAGATCAAGGGGAATAAACTTAAAATTAAAGCTAGGCCGTTCAAGGGTGAGGCCAGGATGCACTTCTTCACACAAAGGTCAGTCGCAATCTGGAAATCTCTCCCTCAAAAATCTGGAGCTCAACTAAAACATTCAAGACTCAGACTGACTGATTTTTGTTAGGTTGGGTTCAGTGTCTGTATATTGACACACAAAGACAAACACACACACACAGACATGCTGAAACACACACATGGGTTAAGGGCGTAGGTGGATTGAAAGGGTTTAAGCAGACTTTTAAAGGCACTTGTTCGTCAGTTCCTCTGTCGATTTCGGGCCTGGTTTGGTACAAATCTGACCTCTCACCAAGGACTCTGTTTGAACTCCCCACATTCATTTCACACAAGTCCTTCAGATTGGCAGGGGTGAAAGGTCAGTGTTTTGACCTTCTGTGACACCCAGCTGACAGCTGAAGATTGTTTCGAGTGCTGTACCATGTCTTTTCAGAATTCACTATAGAATTACATAGTATTTACTGCACAGAAACAGGCCATTCGGCCCAACATGTCCATGGCGGTGTTTATGCTCCACACGAGCATTCTCTCACCTTACTTCACCTCACCCTATCATATCCTTCTATTCCTTTCTCCCTCATGTACGTATCTAGCTTCCCCTTAAAGGCACTCTGCTACTCACCTGAACTCCACGTGCGAGCAAGCTCTACATTCTAACCACTCTCTGGGTAAAGAGGTTTCTCCTGAATTCCTTATTGGATTTATTAGTGACTATCTTATATTTAGTCCCTAGTTTTGGACTCCCACAAGTGGTAACATCTTGTCTACATCTACCCTAACAAACAGCTACATAGAGATCTTTATATATATAAAGATCTCTATGAGCCTTCTCTTTTCGAGAGAAAGAGCCCCAGCATGTTCAGCCATTCTGGATACTGAAAACCTCTCACTTCTGGTGTCATCCTTGGAAATCTTTTTTGCAACAGCCACAGTCCAGTATATCTTTTTCATTATATGGAGACCAAAACTGATCACAGTATTCCAAGTGTGGTCCAACCAAGGTTATATATACGTTTAACAAACCTTCTCTGCTTTGCAGTTCTTTTACTCTAGAAATGAGACCCAGTGCTTTATTTACATTTCCATTGCCTTGTTAACCTGCTTTTAATGATTTGTGCATCTGTTCCCCTAGATCACTGATGGGTAAAATACAGCCCATGGGCCATATCTGGCCCGCCAAGACATTCTATCCGGCCCGCTAGATGGGACAGAAATAGAACGCGAGCCGGAGCTCGAGCTGCACATTCGTCTATCCACTTTCACTTCTCATGAGTCAGTGACAGAACCAAACTGCAGCCAAGGAAAAAATATAGGAATACTTCATTCAAATTAATAACTTGCCAAAGCGATTCTCTCTGGCCGATTTTAAAAGGATTCGTTCCGTAATTCTAGGCGCCAATGGCAGACATCAGTACCCAGAATGCACTGCGTACTAGAAGATGCCCTATCCAATTTAGAGTGGAGTCATGGCTGCTCATCTCCACAAATCTTTTACCGAAGAAAGTGACTGGCTCTGCATCTTTCTTCTCCCGGTACAATGGCAGGGGAGTTCTCATCTCGCACCAATTGGGACAGCATTAGTAATCTTTGCAGAGGGACATAATGATGACTGAGGTGGGAAAATGATGCTGACACAGGCTCTAAAGGGGCTACAGTTCTATTTCACAGCACTGATTTAGAGAGACCAGAAGATACCACAACATTTTCAACTTTTATCTTTGATTCGGTCCAAGTCAGCATGGATTTATGAAAGGGAAATCATGCTTGACAAATCTTCTAGAATTGTTTGAGGATGTAACTAGTAGAGTGGACAAGAGGGAGCCAGTGGATGTGGTGTATTTAGACTTTCAAAAGGCTTTTGACAAGGTCCCACTCAAGAGATTAGTGTGCAAAATTAAAGCACATGGTATTGGGGGTAATGTTCTGACGTGGATAGAGAACTGGTTGGCAGACAGGAAGCAAAGAGTAGGAATAAACAGGTCCTTTTCGGAATGGCAGGCAGTGACTAGTGGGGTACCGCAAGGTTCAGTGCTGGGACCCCAGCTATTTACAATATACATTAATGATTTAGACGAAGGAATTGAATGTAATATCTTCAAGTTTGCAGATGACACTAAGCTGGGTGGCAGTGTGAGCTGTGAGAAGGATGCTAAGAGGCTGCAGGGTGACTTGGACAGGTTAGGTGAGTGGGCAAATACATGGCAGATGTGGTAGGTATAATGTAGTTAAATGTGAGCTTATTCACTTTGGTGGTAAAAACAGGAAGGCAGATTATCTGAATGGTGACAGGTTAGTAAAAGGGGAAGTGCAACGAGACCTGGGTGTCATGGTACATCAGTCATTGAAAGTTGGCATGCAGGTACAGCAGGTGGTGAAGGCGGCAAAAGGCATGTTGTCCTTCATAGCGAGAAGATTTGAGAATAGGAGCACGGAGGTCTTACTACAGTTGTTCAGGGCCTTGGTGAGGCCACACCTTGAATATTGTGTACAGTTTTGGTCTCCTAATCTGAGGAAGGACATTCTTGCTATTGAGGGAGTGCAGCGAAGGTTCACCAGACTTATTCCTGGGATGACAGGACTGACATATGAAGAAAGACTGAATCGACTCGGCTTATATTCCATGAAATTTAGAAGAATGAGAGGGGATCTCATAGAAACATAAAATTCTGACGGGATTGGACAGGTTAGATGCAGGAAGAATGTTCCCGATGTTGGGGAAGTCCAGAACCAGGGGTCACAGTCTAAGGGTAAGGGGTAAGCCATTTAGGACTGAGAGGAGAAGAAACTTCTTCACTCAGAGAGTTGTGAGCATGTGTAATTCTCTACCACAGAAAGTTGTTGAGGCCAGTTCGTTAGATATATTCAAATGGGAGTGAGAAGTGGCCCTTACGGCTAAAGGGATCAAGGGATATGGAGGGAAAGCAGGAATGGGGTACTGAACAGATGATCATATTGAATGGTGGTGCAGGCTCGAAGGGCCGAATAGCCTACTCCTGCACCTATTTTCTATTTTTCAATGTTTCATTTATAAGCAGTACCGGATACAAGTTGTGTATGTAAGATAGCATCTGACTACTACATGAATTTATGGTTATGCAATGTTTTAATGTTTTTGAGCACGGTCCCTTTAAATTTGCTGCACAGCCGGGCACGATGCAGCTGCACAAAAGCACAGTGTCTCTTCCAGTGGCAGGAGCTGGGGATCAGTCTGCGCGGGACCCAGCGATTGGTAAAATATTGGTGGGCGGCACTCAACAGCTCACCAAAACTTTGTTAAGTGGCCCTCCAGCCCAAATAATTGCCCCCCCCTGCCCTAGATCTCTTTGCTCCTCAACACCATTTAGACACTTTTTTCCCAAAAATGGAAGACTTGCATTTATACTGCACCTTTCACCACCACCACACATCTCAAAACAAAGCTTTAAAGCAAATGAAGTACTTTTGGAGCGTAGTCATTGTTGTAATGTGGGAAACGCAGCACCAATTTGCGCACAACAAGCTCCCACAAACAGCAATGTGATGAGAACATAAGAAATAGGAGCAGGAGTAGGCCATTCGGCCCATTGAGCCTGCTCCACCATTCAATAAGATCATGGCTGTTCTGACCATGGACTTGGCTCCGCTTCCCTGCCTGCTCCCCATAACCATGTATTCCTTTATCACTCAAAAATCTGTCTATCTCCACCTTAAGGATATTCAAAGACCCAGCCTCCACAGCTCTCTGGGGCAGAGAATTCCACAGATTTACAACCCTCAGAAGAAGTTCCTCCTCATCTCAGTTTTAAATGGGCAGCCCCTTATTCTGAGACTATGTCCCCTAGTTTTAGTTCCCCTATGAGTGGAAATATCCTTTGTGCATCCACCTTGTCGAGCCACCTCATTATCTTGTATGTTTCGATATGATCACCTCTCATTCTTCTGAACTCCAATGTGTATAGGCCCAACCTACTCAACCCACCTTCATAAGTCAACTCCGGACTCAACCGAGTGAACCTTCTCTGAACAGCCTCTAATGAAAGTATATCCTTCCTTAAATAGAGACCAAAACTGTATGTAGTACTCCAGGTGTGGCCTCACCAATACCCTGTACAGTTGTAGCAGGACTTCTCTGCTTTTATACTCTATTCCCTTGTGATAAAAGCCAACATTCCATTTGCCTTCCTGATTACGTGCTGTACCTACATACTAACTTTTTGTGTTTTGTGCACAAGGATCCCCAGATCCCCCTGTACTGCAACACTTTGCAATTTTTCTCCATTTAAATTGTAATTTGCTTTTCTATTTTTACTGCCAAAGTGGGTCAATGTGAGGATAACCTCACATTTTGCCACTTTATACTCCATCTGCCAGATTTTTGCCCACTCACTTAGCCTGTCTATATTCCTCTGCAGATTTTTTTGTGTCCTCCTCACAATTTGCTTTCCCACCCATCTTTGTACCATCAGCAAATTTGGCTACATTACACTCGGTCCCTTCATCAAGTCATTAATATAGATTGTAAATAGTTGAGGACCTAGCACCCTGCGACACCCCACCATTCACTGTTGGCCAACCGGAAAATGACCCATTTATCCCGACTCTCTGTTTTCTGTTAGTTAGCCAATCCTCTACCCATGCAAATATATTGCCCCCTACCCAGTGAACTTTTATCTTGTGCAGTAACCTTTTATGTGGCACCTTATCGAATGCCTTCTGGAAATCCAATTAAACTACATCCACTGGTTCCCCCTTATCCACCCTGCTCGTTACATCCTCAAAGAGCTCCAGCAAATTTGTCGAACATGATTTCCCTTTCATAAAACCATGCAGACTCTGCTTGATTGAATTATGCTTTTCCAAATGTCCTGCTACTGCTTCCTTAATAATGGACTCGAGCATTTTCCCCAACGACAGATGTTAGGCTAACTGGTCTATAGTTTCCTGCTTTTTGTCTGCCTCCTTTTTTAAATAGGGGCGTTACATTTGCGGTTTTCCAATCCTCTGGGACTGCTGCAGAATCCAATGAATTTTGGTAGATTACAACCAATGCATCCACTATCTCTGCAGCCACCTCTTTTAAGACCCTAAGATGTAAGCCATCAGGTCCTGGGGACTTGTCTGCCTTTAGTGGCACTATTTTACCGAGTACGACTTCATTAGTGATAGTGTTAAGTTCCTCCCTCCATATAGCCCCTTGATTATCCATTATTAATTCTCCAGTCTCATCCTCGAGGGGATAACGACCAGACAATCTGTTTCTGTAATGTTGAAGGATAAATACTGGCCAGGAGACCGGGAATAACTCCTCTGCTCTTCCTCGCAATAGTGTCATGGGACCTTTTACATGCACCTGAGGGAGCAGACGGGGCTGCGGTTTAACGTCGCTTCTGAAAGACGGCACCTGATAGTGCAGCACTCCCTCAGCACTGCACTAGATTGTCAGCCGAGATTTTTGTGCTCAAATCCCTGGTGTGGGAATTGTACCCACAATCTTATAACTCAGAGGTGAGAGTGCTCCTCACTGAGCCACAGCTGACACCGAGTACGTGGCCTCCTTATTCCACCTACCAAAATGCACCACGTCACAGCTATTTATATTGGAAGTAGAATCATAGAAGTTTACAGCACAGAAGGAGGCCATTTTGGCCCATCGTGCCCGTGCCGGCCAACAAGAGCCTATCCAGCCGTAACCCTGTAGGTTACGACACTTCAAGTGCACATCCAAGTATTTTTTTAATGTGGGTGAGGGTTTCTGCCCCTACCACCCTTTCAGGCATTGAGTTCCAGACCCCCACAACCCTCTGCGTGAAGACATTTCCCCTCAAATCCCCTCTAAATCTTTTACCAATTATTTTAATTTATGCCCCCTGGTTGTTGAACCATCTGCTAAGGGAAATAGGCCCTTTCTATCCACTATATCTAGGCCCTCATAATTTTATACACCTGAATGAGGTTTCCTCTCAGCCTCCTCTGTTCCAAGGAAAATAAATCCAGCCTATCCAATCTGTCCTCATAGCTAAGATTCTCCACTCCCGGCAACATCCTCAAATCTCCTCTGTACCCTCTTCAATGCAATCATGTCCTTCCTGTAATGTGGTGACCAGAACTGCACGCAGTACTCCAGCTTTTTTTTTTTTAAAAAACAGTTCAAGCATAACCCCCTGCTCTTGTATTCTGTGCCTCGGCTAATAAGCATTCCGTTGGCATTCTTAACCACCTTATCTATCTGTACTGCTACTTTCAGGGATCTGTGGACATGCACTCCAAGGTCCCTTTGTTCCTCCACATTTCTCAGTGTCCTACCATTTAATGTGTATTCCCTTTCCTTATTAGCCCTCCTCACATGCATTACCTCACACCTCTCTGGATTAAATTCCATTTGCCATTGTTTTGACCAGTTGATTGATATCTTCCTGCAGCCCGCGGCTTTCTTCATTATCAACCACACAGCCGATTTTAGTATCATCTGCAAACTTCCTAATCATAGCCCCTATATTCAAGTCTATATTCAAGTATATCACAAAAAGCAAGAGACCTAGTACTGAGCCCTGCAGAACCCCACTGGAAACATCCTTCCAGTCACAAAAACATCCATCAACCATTACCCTTTGCGTCCTGCCTCTGAGCCAATTTTGGATCCAACTTGCCACTTTGCCCTGGATCTCATGGGCGTTTACTTTCGTGACCAATCTGCCATGTGGGACCTTATCAAGCTTTGCTAAAATCTATATACACTACATCATACGCTTGGCCCTCATCCACCCTCCTCGAAAAATTCAATCAAGTTAGTTAGACACGACCTTCCCTTAACAAATCCGTGCTGACTGTCCTTGATTAATCCATGTCCTTCAGGATTTTTTCCAATAATTTTCCTACCACTGAGGTTAGGCTGACTGGTTTGTAATTACTCAGCCTATCCCTTTCGCCCTTCTTAAACAAAAGTACCACATTAGTAGTCCTCCAGCACCATATCTAAAGCCAGAGAGGATTGCAAAATGGTGGTTGAGCAGTTATAATGAGGGATGTTCAAGAGGCCAGAATTTGAGGAGCAAGACAGCTTGCGGGGTTGTGAGGCTGAAAAAGATTACAGAGATAGGGAGGAGCGAGACCATGGAATGATTTGTAAACAAGGATGAGAATTTTGAAATCGAGGCTTTGTTTAACTGGGAGCCAATGTAGGTCAGAAAGCACAGGAGTGATGGGTGATCTTGACTTGATGTGGGTTAGTACATGGGGGGCTGAGATTTGGATGACTTCAAGTTTACGTAGTGAGGAATGTGGGAGACCGGCCAGGAGTGAGTTGGAGTAAGTCAAGTCTAGAGGTAACAAAGACATGGATGAGGGTTTCAGCAGCACAAGAGCTGACGCAGGGGCGGAGGTGTGTAATGTTATGGAGGTGGAAAAAGGCGGTTTTAGTTATGCCACGGATATGTGGCTTGAAACTCATTTTAGGGTCAAATATGACACCTAGGTTGTGAACAGTCTTGTTCTCCCTCAGATTGTTGCTAGGGAGAGGGATGGAGTCAGTGGTTAGGGAACGCAGTTTGTGGCGGGGACCAAAGATAATGGCTTCGGTCTTCCCAACAGTTAATTGGAGAAAATTTCTGCTCATGTTGGACAAGCAATCTGACAATTTAGATACCAAGCATGGGTCGAGACAAGTGTTGGAGAGGTAGAGCTGGGTATCGTCAGCGTACATGTAGAAACTGACTCCGTGTTTTCAGATGATATCGCCAAGGGGCAGCATATAGGTGAGAAATAAGAGGGAAACAAGGACAGATCCTTGGGGGACACCAGAGGTAACAATGCAGGAGTGGGAAGAGAAGCCATTGCACGATATTTTCTGGCTACGATTAGATAGGTAGGAATGGAACCAGGCGAGTGCAGTCCCACCTAGCTGGACATTGGTGGAGAGGTGTTGGAGGAGGATGGAGTAGTCAACTGTGTCAGAGGTGCAGCAGAGGTTAGAACCTAAAGCAAGTTTTCCTATATTAACAGTGACTCCAATCCACTTATGTTACGGTATAAGAACACACAAAATAGGAGGCGGCCATTCGGCCCCTCGAGCCTGATCCACCATTCAATATCATAGCTGATCTTCTACCTCAACTCCACTTTCCTCATATCCCTTCATCCCTTAATATTCAAAAAAGTGCATCAACCTCTGTCTTGAATATACTCAAAGACGGAGCATCCATAGCCCTTTGGGGTAGAGACTTCCAAAGATTCACCATCCTCTGAGTGAAGAAATTTATCTTCATCTCAGTCCTAAATGGGCAACCACTCATTCAGAGATTGTGACTCCTGGTTCTAGACTCCCAGCCAGAGGAAATATCCTTGCTGCATCTACCCTGTCAAGCCCTGTAAGAATTGGGTATATTTTAATTAGATCACCTCTCATTCTTCTAAACTACAGAGAATATAGGCCTAATCTACTCAATCTGTCCTCATAGGACAATCCCCCCATCCCAGGAATCAGTCAGGTGAACCTTCATTCCTCAATGGCAAGGATATCCTTTCTTAGGTAAGGAAACCAAAACTGTACACAATACTTCAAATGTGGTCTCACCAGGGCAGTATGTAATTGCAGTAAGACATCTTTACTCTTATACTCAAACCCTCTTATAATAAAAGATAAACATACCATTTGCTGTCTTAATTGCTTCCTGTACCCACATGTTAACTTTCAGTGATTCATATACATGGACACCCAGGACCCTCTGAACAACAGCATTTTCCAATCATTCAGCATTTACAAACTACTCTGCTTTTCTATTTTTCCTACCAAAGTGGATAACTTCACATTATATTCCATTTTCCATCTTCTTGCCCACCTCACTTAGCCCATCTATATCCCTTTGACGTTTCTTTGCATTTTGCATCATCCTCACAACTTACATTCCCACCTAGCTTTGTATCATCAGCAAACTTGGATATCATCCAAATCATTGATATATATTGTGAATAGCTGGGGCCCAAGCCCTGATCCTTACGGTACCACTCCACGAGTTACAGGCTGCCAACCCGAAAATTACCCGTTTATTCCTACTCTGTTTTCTGTCCGTTAATCAATCCTCAATCCATGCTCGTGTCCACAGTAAATGACACAAGGTCAGCCCGCTGAATGGAACCTCGGGCACCCTGAGCTTGATCTCCGGTGTCTCCAGTCCTGATTGCCCCCTTACATCAGTCTCCCCTCACTTTTATACCCTGCAGTGATTCATCTCTGGCACCGGACTCTTCTTTGTCTTCTCTGCTGGGTTTTGGCAAGAAGCTGGGAAAAGACAGCTGGAACTTCTCTAATCTGTGATTTACAAGGACACTTTCCCTGGTGCCCAGCAGTTACTTTTCTTCAGTAATTTTCCGATTATCCCTAAACTCCCCTACCTGCTGTTAGTTGTTCTTTCTTATAGTTTCATAATTATAGGTATAAACATCACACATTATAATCTAACCTATTCTATTACTCACTCGGCTTTGAGCTTATATTGTACTATTTTATGATTTTATAACCAATCCTCAATCCATGCGAGTACATTACCCCCAATCCTATGAGCTCTAATTTTGTTTATTTCTTGTCGAATGCCTTCTGAAAATCCAAATACACCATATCCACTGGTTCCCCCTTATCTGTTCTGCTAGTTACCACCTCAAAAAATGCTAACAGATTTGTCAAACATGATTTCAGTTTTATAAATCCGTATTGACTCTGCCCAATCCTATTATTATTTTTAATAGTGCCCTGTTACCACATCCTCATAATAGAATCTAACATTTTCCTTATAACTGACGTCAGGCTAACTGGTCTGTGGTTACTTGTTTTCTCTCCCTCCTTTCTTAAATAGTGGGGTTATATTTGGTACCTTCCAACCCGCACGAAGGGAGAGAGAGCGAATGAGTGAGAGGAAGATTGACACGGAAGGGAGAGAGAGCTGGATAGAGTGAGATCAAACAGACAGCAAAGTAAGTGAGACAGAGTGAGACTTAAATCCAAAAGGGGGAGTGGGAGAGACAGAATGAGGCAGAGAAAGAGAGGAAAGGAAGAGAAGGTATTGGCCGGGATGGTAAGAGAGAAGAGAATGAGGCAGAGAGAAGAGAGAGGAGCGAAAGAGGTAGACTGAGAGCATAGCAGAAAGAGGGACAGAGAAGCAGAGAAGAGAAAGGTGGAAAGAGTGAGAGACAGTGAGGCAGAGAGAAATGAGAGAGGTAGAGATCTTATTGAATGGCGGAGCAGGCTCGAGGGGCCAAATGGCCTACTCCTGCTCCTATTTCTTATGTTCTTAATAGAGCAAATGTGAATTAGAGAGAGAGAGAGAGAGAGAGAGAGAAGGTGGGGGGGGGGGGGGGGAAGAGAAATTGAGAAAGAAACAGGTGAAGATATGAGTGCTTCTTCGGCAGCCCCTCCCAAACCCTCGACCTCTACCATCTGGAAGGACAAGGGCAGCAAGCACATGGGAACACCACCACCACCACCATGTTCCCCTCCAAGTCACACACCATCCTGATCTGTAAGAATATCACTGTTGCTTTGTCGCTGGGTCAAAATCCTGGCACTCCCTCCCTCATCATCATCATAGTGAGAATGTGTAAAGAAGGGCTGAGAATGTGGTAGATGGATAGAGAATGTGGCAAAAGGATGGAGATAGGGAATCATGGGAAAATAGATAAAGAAATGCCAAGATGCAGACAACTGCAGAATCGACAGAAAAAAAAGGGGTTACCAAGAGTTGAGGTTGAGGTTAAACACGGGTCATGAGAAAGACGCAAGGCGGCACAAAGAAAGAAAGCAATCCTAGATAGGAGGGGAAAAGTAATAGCTTTTACCGATAAGGAGGAAGGGAAACTAATTGGGTTCTTTACTGATAAGGGAAGACAGTGTAGTGAAGCTATAACTAACCTGACCCTGACACCAGCCCTAATTGAGAGACTTTCTTGCCTGCCATTGGACGTACTCGGGGGGGGGGGGGTGGGGGTGGGGGGGTGGGGGGAGCCAGAAAGGGAATGGATAGACCAAGTGCTAATCAAATGTGTTCTGTTTTGAAAATGTATAACTATTGGTATTTCACGCTGAAAAAAGGACTTGTCCAGAGGAAGGTAAACAGTTTCTGATTGAGAGTGTCCCTTTGTCTTGACAAGTCCCAGCCGGAGAATCTTCAATAAAGGTCTTTTACAGAAAAGGCAAAAAGGTGTTCGCGTCAGTGTATTCACTGAAACACATTGAGGGAAAAAGAATCCGTATTTACAATAGACAGTCCCTCGAATCAAGGATGACTTGCTTCCACGTCAAAAAGTTCACAGGTGTTTCAATGAAGGACCTAAAATTCCAGGTCCCGTATTACATGTTGAAGGGTGGAAGAAGTCTGTGCGTGGATTTTTTTTTTTAAAAACGTGTGGTGACCGTTGCACACCAGCCACCACACGGGCTTGACAGAGCTAGGTCTTGGTCCAGGAGCAAGGATTAACCAAAACGACCAGAGACCAGCTCTGCTGCACGGACTTAATGCGCACGTATGTCGCAGTGTGGACGGCCCGTGCTGCCCCTGGGCCCCTCGCCTCTTCTGGTCCCCAAACACACGCCTCTCCTAGGTCCCGATCTTGTCCCGCTACAATCTCTTGCCGCTCCTTCGCCCTGACCTCACCGCTCCACCACACGGACTGCAGCGGTTCAAGGTGGCTCACAACCATCTTCTCAAGGGCAATTAGAGATGGGTAATAAATGCTGGCCTTGCCAGCGAAGCCCACATCCCATGAACGAATTAAAAAAGTCACCTTCTCTTTTCAAGAGGAAGAGACTCAGCCTGTTCATCCTTTCCTAATAGGCATAACCTCACATTTCTGGTATCATTATTGTAAATCTAATTTCCATCCTCGCCAATGCCTCTATCCTTTTTATAATATAGAGATCACAATTGTACACAGTACTCCAAATGTGGTCCAACCGAGGTTCGATACAAATTCAGCATAACTTAGCTACTTTTCAATTCAATCCCCCTGGAAATAAACCCGAGTGCTTGGTTTGCTCTTTTTAACGGTCGCTACTTTTGGTGATTTTTGCATTTGTATTCCGAGATCACTTTGCTCTTCTGCCCCATTTAGATTCTGGTTTTCCAACTAATATGTGATCTCCTTATTTCTGTTACCAAAACGCAATACCTCACATTTATCAGTGTTGAAATTCATTATATGCCAATTCTGCAAATATATTAATGTAATAAGACATGTAGTACAGCAGGGATTAGATACAGAGTAAAGCTCCCTCCACACTGACCCTTCAAACACTCCCAGGGCTTAGACAACACGGGTTAGTGACAGAGTAATGCTCCCTCTGCACTGTCCCATCAAACATTCCCAGGTCATATATAGCACGGGCAAGGTACAGAGTTAAGTTCCCTCGACATATATAGAGTAAAGCTCCCACTATACTCCCCATCAAACACTCCCAGGCCAACTACAGCCTGGTTTAGATACAGAGTAAATCTCCTTCTACACCCTCCCAGGGCAGTTTCCAGTGGGCTTCCGCAGGGCTCAGTAGCTGGTCCCTTGCTTTTTGTGATATAATATAAAATCAATGATTTGGACTTGAATGTAGGAGGTATGATTAAGAAGTTTGCAGATAATACAAAAATTGGCCCTGTGCTTGATAATGAAGAAGCGGTAGACTGCAGGAAGATAGCAATGGACTGGTCAGGTGGGCAGAACAGTGCCAAATGGAACTCAATGCGGAGAAGTGTGAGGTAATGCATTTGGGGAGGGCTAACAAGGAAATGGAACACACAATAAATGGTAGGACACTGAGAAGTGTAGAGGGACAAAGGGACCTTGGAGTGCATGTCCACAGATTCCAGAAGGTAGCAGGACAGGTAGATAAGGTGGTTAAGGCGGCATACGGGATACTTGCCTTTATTAACCGAGGCATAGAATAGAAGATTAGGGAGGTTATGCTTGAACTGTATAAAAAACTACTTAGGCCACAGTTAAGAGTACTGCGTGCAGTGCTGGTCACCACAGTACAGGAAAGATGTGACTGCCCCAGAGAGGGTAGAGGAAATTTACGAGGATGTTGCCTGGACTGGAGAATTTTAGCTATGAGGAAAGATTGGGATAGGCTGGGGTTGTTTTCTTTGGAACAGAGGAGGCCGAGGAGACCTAATTGAGGCGTATAAAATTATGAGGGGCCTAGATAGAGCAGATAGGAAGGACCTAGTTCCCTCAGCAGAGGGTTGAATGACCAAGGGGCATAGATTTAAAATAAGTGGTAGGAGGTTTAGTGGAGATTTGAGGAGAAATATTTTCACCAAGTTTGGTGGGGGTCTGAAACTCACTGCCTGAAAGGATAGTAGAGGCAGAAACCCTCATAGCATTTAAAAAGTATTTGGATATGCACTTGAAGTGCCGTAACCTGCAAGTCTACGATCCAAGAGCTGGAAAGTGGGATCAGGCTGGAAAGCTGTCAGCAAGCACGGACATGATGGGCCGAATGGCCTCCTTGTGTGCTGTAAATTTAATCATAGTGAAACACTCGGTCACTGAGTGTAATACCGAACGGCCCTGAGCTGCAAGATTACAGCGAGTACAACAGGCAAGCGAGGGTTAAATGTGGGACATTGTTTCTCTCATTCTCTGACACTGTCCCGCAGTGTGGGATTAATAATGTGTCTGTCTGTGGTACAATATCAGTGAGAGACTTTAACTTCTGTCCCCCAAGGATAAAAGCAGACTTCACAGGTCAGTCTGGAACTGATACTGTGCATGGCTCTCTCTCGCGCTCGTACTGTTTGTGAATGCGGGATACTGTTATTTCACGTGATGTGGACACACTTGTGAGTACAACACTGGCACATAGAAACATAGAAAATAGGTGCAGGAGTAGGCCATTCGGCCCTTCAAGCCTGCACTGCCATTCAATGAGTTCATGACTGAACATGCAACTTCAGTACCCCATGCCTGCTTTCTCACCATACCCCTTGATCCCCCTAGTAGTAAGGACTACATCCAACTCCTTTTTGAATATATTTAGTGAATTGGCCTCAACAACTTTGTGGTAGAGAATTCCACAGGTTCACCACTCTCTGGGTGAAGAAGTTTCTCCTCATCTCGGTCTTAAATGCCTTACCCCTTATCCTTAGACTGTGACCCCTAGTTCTGGACTTCCCCAACATTGGGAACATTCTTCCTGCATCTAACCTGTCTAAACCCGTCAGAATTTTAAACGTTTCTAGGAGATCCCCTCTCATTCTTCTGAACTCCAGTGAATACAAGCCCAGTTGATCCAGTCTTTCTTGATATGTCAGACACTGTTTCTCTCTCTGGTGTTACACAGGACAGTGTGGCACTGTTACTGAGCGTAATATGGAGACACTGATGCCAAGTGTAAGACTGATAATGTGTGTGTCTCTCTCCCCCCACTGGTGTTATACATGAATGTGTGATACTAGTATTGAGCCTAATATGCAGACACAGTTAGGGTGTTTAAGACTGATACTATGCCTGTCTCTCTGCCGCTCACTCTGATAGCTATCTCTGGGTGATGAAGATGGGATGGATAAAATGTCCCTCAGTTTAGGAGGAGAGAGAGACAGACAAAGAGAGGCTGGTGGGGCAGTGAACACAATTTATATTTTCACGTTAATCAAACATATTTGCATATATGAAGGGGAAGTAATGTTTGACAAATTTGCTAGAGTTCTTTGAGGATGTAACGAGAAGGGTGGATTAAGGGGAACCAGTGGATGTGATGTATTTGGACTTCCAGAAGGCATTTGACAAGGTGCCACATAAAACATTACTGCACAAGATAAAAGTTCACGGGGTTGGGGTAATATATTAGCATGGATAGAAGCTTGGCTAACTAACAGAAAACAGAGAGTTGGGATAAATGGTTCATGCTCTGGTTGGCAATCAGTAACCAGTGGCGTGCCGCAGGGATCAGTACTGGGACCCCAACTATTTACAATCTATATTAACTTGGAAGAAAGGACCAAGTGTAACGTAGCCAAGTTTGCTGATGATACAAAGATGGGAGGAAAAGCAATGTGTGAGGAGGACACAAAAAATCTGCAAAAGGCAAAAGGCTAAGTAAGTGGGCAAAAATTTGGCAGATGGAGTATAATGTTGGAAATTGTGAAGTCATGCACTTTGGCAGAAAAAAAAAATCAAAGAGCAAGTTATTTTATAAATGGAGAAAAATTGCAAAGTGCTGCAGTACAGCAGGACCTGGGGGTACTTGTTCATGAAACACAAAAGGTTAGTATGCAGGTACAGCACGTAATCAGGAAGGCCAATGGAATCTTGGCCTTTATTGCAAAGGGGATGGAGTATAAAAGTAGAGAAGTCTTGCTACAGTTCTACAGGTATTGGTGAGGCCACACCTGGAATACTGCATATAGTTTTGGTTTCCTTATTCATGAAAGGATATACTTGCTTTGGAGGCTGTTCAGAGAAGACTCACGAGGTTGATTCCGGAGATGAGGGGCTTGACTTATGAGGAAAGGATGAGTAGGTTGAGCCGCGACTCATTGGAATTCAGAAGATTGAGAGGTGATCTTATCGAAACGTATAAGATTATGAGAGGGCTTGACAATATGGATGCAGAGAGGATGTTTCCACTGATAAGGGAGACTAGAACTAGGGGGCATAATCTTAGAATAAGGGGCCACCCATTTAAAACAGAGATGAGGAGAAATTTCTTCTCTGAGGGTTGTAAATCTGTGGAATTAACTGCCTCAGAGAGCTGTGAAAGCTGGGACATTGAATAAATTTAAAACAGAGATAGACAGTTTCTTAACAGAGAAGGGAATAGGGGGTTATGGGGAGCGGGCAGGGAAGTGGACTTGAGTCCATGATCAGATCAGCCATGATCGTATTAAATGGCGGAGCAGGCTCGAGGGGCCGTATGGCTATACTTTTGCTCCTATTTCTTATGTTCTTATGTAAATTTGAGGTCATCCAAAACTCGGCAGCCCATGTCCTAACTTGCACCAAGTCCCGATCACCCATCACCCAAAAGAAGCTTCCAACCACAATTTTCCGCCCAAAGTATTTGTTTAATTTCTCTGCCATTTCCTTGTTCCGCATTATAATTTCTCAGCCTGTAGGGGACTCACATTTACTTTTGCTAATTTTTCCTTTTTAACATACCTACAAAAGGATTTACAGTCTGTTTTTATGTCTCTCGCTAGTTTACTCTCATTTTCTATTTCCCCCTTTCTTGATCAGTTTCTTGGACCTCCTTTGCTGAATTCTAAAATGCTCCCAATCTGCCAGGCTTACTGCTCTTTTTGGCAACATTATAAGCTTCTTCCTTTGATCTAAAACTATCTTTAACTTCACTTCTTAGTCACGGTTGGACCACCTTTCCTGTGGGGGTCTTGTGCCTTAAAAGGAATGTAATTATTGTAAATTATGTATTAATTCTTTAAAGCTAGCCATTGCTTATCTATCTTGATACCTCTTAATGTAGTTTCCGAATCTATCTTAGCCAACTCACCCCTCATACCTAAAAAGTTTGCTTTGTTTAAATTTAAGACCCCAGTTTCGGATTTAACAAAATCACTTTCAAACTTAATGTAACATTTTATCATATTATGGTTATTCTTCCGTTGCCAGCACGTCCCATGTACAAATAAACAAAATAAACAAGACTCACTGTTAAAAGTTGTTGCTGTTAATAATCACAAGTCACTTTTTACAAATCACTCCAGGGCCTCACCCCTCCCGATCTCTGGAATCTGTTGCAGCCCACAAGATGTCTGCGCTCCTCAAATTCTGCCCTTTTGACCATCCCTGATTATAATCGCTCCACCATCGGTGTCCGGCCCTTCAGCTGCCTGGGCCCCGAGCTCTGGAACTCCCTCCCTAAACCTCTCCGCCTCTCTCCTACTTTCAGACCCTCCTTAAAACCTACCTCTTTGACCCAGCTTTTGGTCACCTGCCGCAATTTCTTCTTCTGTGGCTCGGTGTTAAATGTATGTGTTGTGTCCTGTAACACTGCTGTGAAGCGCCTTGGGACGTTTTACTACGTTAAAGACGCTCTATAAAGAAGAGTTATTATTAATACTGCAAGAGGGATTGAGTGAGCTGGGAGTCCGGCGCAGGGGCACTGAGACCAGTCCCGCCCCTCAGCATTGACGTCACAGGCGATGTGGGCGGGGCTGTGACGTTTACTGGTAACGGTTGAACGGTCGGAATTTTTGAAATCAGGAGCCACGGAACTACAGAGCTGCCCAGCGCGGCATCATCACAGTGGGCGGGGCTCTGCTGCGCTGCCGGCTCCTATTGGTGGGAGTGGCTGGCAATCTGCTTCATGCAGCCAATAGACGGCCGGGAATTCTCTGAAGGTCATTAATTTATGCAGGAACGCGCTCTGTGGCGGCAGTGCGCATGCTCGGTGCCGCCCTCCCCACCCCCAGTCCCCGGATGCCGCGTAGTTTGCTGCAACCAGCGGTTTGACAATGTCGGGAACCGGGGTCCGCAGGGCACCGGGCTGATGGTGGGCGGCCGGGGCCGGGGCCGAGGCCGAGCGTTCGGCCGGTGGGCGGGGAGGGTACGGTGAGTCTGTGAGGGAATACACCGAACTGAACACACAACCCCGGAGCTCAGGGTTTGGGGACATGCGGGAGATAGACTGAAACTTCCAGTGAACTCAGACAGTGTGTAACCCGGGGGCCCAGTGAGATCAGACAGTGTAACCCGGGGTGGATGGGTCCAGTGAGATCAGATAGTGTGTAACTCGGGGGCCCAGTGAGATCAGACAGTGTGTAACCCGGGGGCCCAGTGAGCTCAGACAGTGTGTAACCGGGGGCCCAGTGAGATCAGACAGTGTGTAACCCGGGGGCCCAGTGAGATCAGACAGTGTAACCCGGGGAGGATGGGTCCAGTGAGATCAGTCAGTGTGTAACCCGGGCAGAATTCTGGTGATTTTCTGTAAGTCCAGACGGGCGGGTCAGGAATCTTGAGGAATAGGATAAAATCAAACAGAAATACTGGACATAGACTTTTCTGAAACATTGGAAAAACACTTTACACTACATTCCACTTCACAACATTAATATTCTTCTAATTTTCTGCCCTGCCATAATTAGATCTCCCGGTGAATGGCGGAGTGATTGAGAAAGTTCCACAGCTGGAAGGAAACAGGGATTGTGGACTGAGGAACAATAGCAGGTGAACCAGCACAGGATTGTGAGAGCACCAACCAGGGAGCCCTTTCTGATTGAAAGCGCTTCAATAGATCGACTGGGGAGAAAGGTAAGAGAAAGTGCCATTTACTCAGATACACACTGGTTCTGTAGACTGTACACAAAGGTACAAGGTAAGACAGGAAATAAGACTGGGAGAGTCTGACCACCGAGCATAATTATCCAGCATGAGGCCGTGCAATGGGATGTGAAGTGAGATCAGTTTCTGTCTCTAAACACACAGTCACAGTGAATCTTGTGTGTGTTTTAGAGTAAAGGGCTTTGATCTAAGAGGTGACTCCAGTTTGAGGCAGAGCCCAGCAGATGGACCCGTCTCTGTACATTCGGTGGGGCTGAACTCACACCGACACCATCAGATCTCAATGTTCAAATATTTCCCATCTGGTGAGAAAGCCATTGGAAAGATTGAACTGGAAGCATCAGAGTCAATTCATTGATCACGATGCACAGACCAATCTGAAATACCAGCATGGCCTACCACTGACAAAATCAATTATTCATTCATGAACATTTGGAATTAACAGAAAATATATTGATAAGTACTACTATTGAAGCATTGATCACTAGAGATATGTAGTATTTGAATATACTGAAACACAGATATGGAGAATTGCAATTTATTGATTGGCGTCGTACTTGACCCCGACATGAGCTTCCGAACCCATATTCCCTCAATCACCAAGTACGTTTACTTCCAGCTCCATAACATCGCCGGTCTCTGCCCCTTCCTCAGCTCATCTGCTCAAACCCTCATCCATGCCTCTGTTACCACTACATTGGACTATTCCATTGCTCTCCTGATCGGCCTCACACCTCGCACTCTCCGCAAGCTTAAGCTTATCAAAAACACTCCTGCCCGTATCCTTACTCAAGAACACAAGAAGTAGCAGCAGGCGTAGGCCATACGCCCCCTCCCGTCTGCTCTGCCATTCAGTAAGATCTCTATTCGATAGAGAATTTCAAAGATTCACAACTCTTAAGTGAAGAAATATTTCATCTCAGTCTTAAATGGCCAATCTCTTATCCTAATACTAAGACCACTAGCTCTAGACTATCCAGCCCATGTCAGTTCTGTGTTTCAATGATATCACCTTCCATTCTTCTAAACTCCAGAGAATATAGGCCTATTCTACTCAATCTGTCCTCAGCCCCCTCATCCCAACTTGTACTAATTTCCATTCACCCATCACCCCTGTGCTCGCTGAACTACATTGGCTCCTGCTCCATCGATTTCAAAATGCTCATCCTTGTTTTGAAATCCGTCCAGGATCTTGCCCCTCCCGATTGCTGTAACCTCCTCCAGCCCTACAACCCTCAGAGATCTTTGCATTCCTCCAACTCTGGCCTCTTGAGCAGCCCCAATTTTCATCCTTCCAATATTGGTCGCCGTACCTTCAGCTGCCGAGACCATAAGCTCTGGAATTCCCTCCTTAAACCTCTCCAGCTTCAAAATGCTCCTTAATACCAACCCTTTTGAACAAGCTTTTAATCCTGTGCTAATATTTCCTTACGTGACTGGGTATTAAATTCTGTTTGCTAACGGTCCTGTGAAGTGCCTTGGGACATTTTACTATGTTCAAGGTGTGATATAAATGCAATTTGTTGCTGATAACTGAAGATATTTTAAATTGTAATATAACGAAACTACAGGCATAGGGAATTGCAATAGACTGATAACTGCAGAGGAAGAGGATTGTTTTGTATTGCTAACAGCATGAATTATTTTAACGTGAGGTGGCCCTTGCACATTAGCTACCACACGGGCTTGGCAAAGCAAGGTCTTGGTCCAATGGCAAGGGGATCCAAGACGACTGGACACCAGGCTCTGCTGCATGTTTCCTATGGTACTGATTCACTGGGGTACAGTTTCCTCTGGCACTGACTCTCACTGGGGTACAGTTTCCTCTGGCACTGACTCTCACTGGGATACAGTTTCCTCTGGCACTGACTCTCACTGGGGCACGGTTTCCTCTGGCACTGACTCTCACTGGGGTACAGTTTCCTCTGGCACTGACTCTCACTGGGGTACAGTTTCCTCTGGCACTGACTCTCACTGGGGTACAGTTTCCTCTGGCACTGACTCTCACTGGGGTACAGTTTCCTCTGGCACTGACTCTCACTGGGGTACAGTTTCCTCTGGCACTGACTCTCACTGGGATACAGTTTCCTCTGGCACAGATTTACTGTGTATCTAATTCGTGCTGTCCCTGCCCTGGGAGTACTTGATGGGACAGTATAAAGGGAGCTTCGCTCTTTACCGAACCAGTGTTGTACCTGTCCTGGGATTGTTGGGACAATGTAGAGGGAGCTTTGCTCTATCTAACCCGTGCTCTGCCTGCCCTGTGAGCTTTGATGGGTCGCTGTAGGGGAAGCTTTCCTCTGAATCTAACCTGTATTCTACCTGCCCGAGTTTTATCTGATGGGACAGTGTAGAGAGAGGTTTACTCTGTATCTCATCATCATCATTGGCAGTCCCTTGAAACATAGAAAATAGGTGCAGGAGTAGGCCGTTCGGCTCTTCGAGCCTGCACCACCATTCAATGTGATCATGGCTGATCATGCAACTTCAGTACCCCATTCCTGCTTTCTCTCCATACCCCTTGATCCGTTTAACCATAAGGGTCACATCTAACTCCCCTTTGAATATATCTAACGAACTGGCTTCAACAACTTTTTGTGGTAGAGAATTCCACAGGTTCACAATTCTCTGAGTGAAGAAGTTTCTCCTCATCTCGGTCCTAAATGGCTTATCCTTCGAATGTGACCCCTGGTTCTGGACTTCCCCAACATCGGGAACATTCTTCCTGCATCTAATCTGTCCAATCCCATCAGAATGTTATATTTTTCTGTGAGATCCCCTCTCATTCTTCTAAATTCCAGTGAATATAAGCCTAGTCGATCCAGTCTTTCTTCATATGTCAGTCCTGTCATCCCGGGAATCAGTCTGGTGAACCTTCGCTGCACTCCCTCAATAGCAAGAATGTCTTTCCTCAGATTAGGAGACCAAAACTGTACACAATATTCAAGGTGTTGCCTCACCAAGGCCCTGTACAACTGTAGTAAGACCTCCCTGCTTCTATACTCAAATCCTCTCGCTATGAAGGCCAATATGCCATTTACCTTCTTCACCGCCTGCTGTGCCTGCTTCTATACTCAAATCCTCTCGCTATGAAGGCCAACATGCCATTTACCTTCTTCACCGCCTGCTGTGCCTGTATGCCAACATTCAATGACTGATGTACCATGACACCCAGGTCTTGTTGCACCTTCCCTTTTCCTAATCTGTTACCATTCAGATAATATTCTGCCTTCCTGTTTTTGCCACCAAAGTGGATAACCTCACATTTATCTACATTATACTGCATCTGCCATGCATTTGCCCACTCACCTAACCTGTCCAAGTCACCCTGCAGCCTCTTAGCATCCTCCTCACAGATCACACTGCCACCCAGCTTAGTGTCATCTGCAAACGAGGATGACTTGCTTCTACGCCAAAAAAGGATGAGTTCACAGGTGTTTCAATGAAGGACCTAATATTCCAGATCCTGAACTACATCCTGAAGGGTGGAAGATGCCTGTGCGTGGCTTTTTTTAACGTATGGTGGCCATTGCACAGCAGCCACCACATGGGAAACTCTGTATCTAATCTGCTGTGCCTGCCCTGGCATTGTTTGATGGGATAATATAGAGGGAGTTTTACTCTTTATTTAACCCAAGCTGCACCTGCCCTGGGAGTGTCTGATAGGACAGTGTAGATAGAGGTTTACTCTGTATCTAACCTGTACTGTAACTGCCTTGGGAGTGTTTGACGGGACAGTATAAATTGGGCTTTATGCTGTATCTAACATGTACTGTACCCGCCTTGGAAGTATTTGATGGGACAGTGTAGAGGGAACTTTACGCTATATCCAATCCATGCTATACCAGTCCTGTGAGTGTTTGACGGGACAGTGTAGAGGGAGCTTTACTCTGTATCTAACCCGTGCTGTACCTGCCCTGCGAGTGTTTGAATGGACAGTGTAGAGGGAGCTTTGCTGTATATCTAACCAGTACTGTACCTGCTCTGGAAGTGTTTTTGGGACAGTGCAGAGGGAGCTTTACTCTGCACCTAACCCGTGTTGTACCTGCACTGCGAGTGTTTGATGGAATAATGTAGAGAGAGGTTTACTGTGTATCTAACCTGTGCTCACCTAGCAAGTTGTGAGGAGAACGCAAAGAATCTACAAACGAATATAGATAGGCTCAGTGAGTGGGCAAAGCTTTGGCAGATGGAGTATAATGTGGGAAAATGTGAGGGTATCCACGTTAGTAGGAGTAATAAAAAAGCAAATTATTATTTAAATTGTGAGAGATTACAAAATGCGGTGGTACAGAGGGATCTGGGGGTCCTTGTACATGAAACACAAACATTCAGCATGCAGTTACTGCAATTAATTAGGAAGGCAAATGGAATGTTGGCCTTTATTGCAAGGGGGATGGAGTATAAAAGTAGGGAAGTCCTGCTCCAACTGTACATGGTGTTGGTAAGACCACAACTGGAGTACTGCGTACAGTTTTGGTCTCCTTATTTCAGGAAGGATGTACTTGCACTGGAGGCAGTTCAGAGAAGGTTCACGAGGTTGATTGCTGAGATGAAGGGGTTGTCATAATGAAAAAGGTTGAGCAGGTTGGGACTGTACTCATTGGAGTTTAGAAAACGTAGAGGTGATCTTATTGAAACGTATAATATTGTGAGGGGGCTTGACAGGGTAGATACAGAGAGGATGTTTCCCCACGTGGGGGAATCTAACACTAGGGGGCATAGTTTCAGAATAAGGGGTCGCTCATTTAAAAGGGAAATGAGGAGGGATTTCTTCTCTGAGGGTTGTGAATCTTTGGAATTCAATACCTCAGAGAGCTGTGGGGGCTGGGTCATTGAATGTATTTAAGGTGGGGATAGACAGATTTTTGAAAGATAAGGTAGTCGAGGATTATGGAGCGTGGGCAGGGAATTGGAGTTAAGGCCAGGATCTGATCAGCCACGATCTTATTGAATGGCGGAGCAGGCTCGAGGGGCCAAATGGCCTACTCTGCTCCTATTTCTTATGTTCCATACCTGCCCTTGGAGTGTTTGATGGGACAGTGTAGAGGGAGATTTGCTCTGTATCTAACCCATGCTGTATCTGCCCTGGGAATGTTTGATGGGACAGTGTAGAGGGAGTATTACTCTGTATCTAACCCATGCTGTACATGCCCCGGGAGTTTTTGACAGGACAGTGTACAGAGAGCTTTACGCTGTATCTAATCAGTGCTGTACCTGCCCTGGTAGTGTCTGATGGGACAGTGCAGAGAGAACTTTACTCTCTGCATAACCCGTGCTGTACCTGCCTTGTGAGTGATTGATGGGACACTGCAGAGGGAGCTTTGCTCTATCTAACCCATGCGCTACCTGCCCTGTGAGCTTTGATGGGTTGGTGTAGGGGAAGCTTTCCTCTGTATCTAACCCGTACTCTACCTGCCCTAGTTGTGTTTGATGGGACAGTGTAGAGGGAGCTTTAGGCTGTATATAATCTGTGCTGTATCTATCCTGGGAGTGTTTGATGGGACAATATAGAGGGAAATATACTCTGTATCTGACCCATGCTATACATGCCCTGCGAGTGTTTGATGGGACAGTGTAGATAGAGGTTTATTCTGTATCTAACACGGGCTGTACCTGCCTTGGCATTGTTTGATGGGACAGTGTAGAGGGAGCTTTACTCTGTACCTGACCTGTACTGTCCCTGCCCTGGCATTGTTTTTGGGACAGTGCAGAGGGAGCTTTTCTCTATCTAACCCGTGCTGCACCTTCTCTGGCAGTGTTTGATGGGACAATTAGAGGGAGCTTTAATCGGTACCTAACCCGTGCTGTAGCTGCCCTGAGAGTATTTGATGTGACAGTGTAGAGGCAACTTTACAATGTATCTAATCCATGCTGTACCTGTCCTGGGCGTGTTTGATGGGCTAATGTAGACAGAGATTTGCCATGTACTGAACCTGTGCTAACCTAGGAAGTTGTGAGAAGGACACAAAGAATCTACAAAGTGATATAGAGGGGCTAAGTGAGTGGGCAAAAAATTGGCAGGTGGAGTATAATGTGGGAAAATGTGGTTATCCACTTTGGTAGGAAAAATAAAAAAGCAAATTATTATTTAAATGGGGAGAGATTACAAAATGCGGTGGTACAGAGGGATCTGGGGGTCCTTGCACATTAAACACAAAAAGTTAGCATGCAGGTACAGCAAGTAATTAGGAACGCAAATGGAATGTTGTTCTTTAATGCAAGGCGGATGGAGCATAAAAGTAAAAAAGTCCTTCTACAACTGGACAGGTCGTTGGTAAGACCACACCTGGAGAACTGCGTACAGTTTTGGTCTCCGTATTTAAGGAGGGGTATACTTGCACTGGAGGCAGTTCAGAGAGGTTCACGAGGGGTTGATTACTGTGATGAAGGGATTGTCATATGAAGGAAGGTAAAGCAGGTTGGGCCTATACACATTGGAGTTTAGAAGACTTAGAGGTGATCTAATTGAAATGTATAACATTTTAAGGGGGCTTGACATTGTAGATGCAGAGAGGATGTTTCCCCTCTTGGGGGAATGTAGAACTAGGGGGCATAGTTTCAGAATAAGAGGTCACCTGTTTAAAACTGAAATGAGGAGGAATTTCTTATCTGAGTGTCGTGATCTTTGGAATTCTCTACCTCAGAGAGCTGTGGAGGCTGGGTCATTGAATGTACTTAAGGTGGGGATAGAGAAATTTTTGAATGATAAGGGAGTCAAGGGTTATGGAGAGCGGGAGGGGAAGTGGAGTTGAAGCCAGGATCAGATCAGCCATGAGCTTATTGAATGGCGGAGCAGGCTCGAGGAGCCAAATGGCCTACTCCTGCTCCTACTTTTTATGTTCTGTATCCATCCTTTGAGGTTTTGATGGGACAGTGGAGAGAGAGATTTGCTCTGTATCTAATCTGTGCTGTACCTGCCCTGGGACAGTGTAGAGGAAACTTGACTCTCTGCCTAACCCATTGCTGTACCTGCCTTGTGAGTATTTAATGGGACAGTGTAGTGGGAGCTTTCCGCTATATCTAATCCGCGCTGTACCTGCCCTAGGAATGTTTGATGAGGCAGTTTAGAGGGAGATTTGTTCTGCATCTAACCCGTGCTGTACCTGCCCTGCCATTGTTTGATAGGGAAGTATAGAGGAAGCTTTACCCTCTGCCTAACCCCTGCTTTACCTGCCCTTGGAATGTTTGTTGGCCAGTGTAGAGGGATTTTTACTTTGCATCTAACCTGTGCTGTGCCGGCCCTGGGAGTATTTGATAGGACAGTGTAGAGGGAGCTTTACTGTGTATTAAGACCTGAGGTTGCAAGCCATCAGGTCCAGGGGACTTTTCCACCTTTCATCCCATTATTTTACTGAGCACTTTTTCTTTAGTGATTGCTTTAAGTTCCTCCCTCGCTATAGCCCCTTGATTATCTATTATTGGGGTGATTTTAGTGTCTTCTACCGTGAAGACTGATACAAAATATTTGTTCAAAGTCTCTGCCATTTCCCTGTTCCCTATTATTAATTCCCCAGTCTCATCCTCTAAGGACCAATGTTTACTATAGCTACCCTATCCTTTTTACATACCTGTAGAAGCTCTTTTTATATTGCTTGCTAGTTTACTCTCATAATCTATCTTCCCTCTCTTTATTATTTCTTAAGTCATCATTTGCTGTTTTTAAAAACATTTGCCAATGCTCTGGCCTCCCACTAACCTTGGCCACTTTGTATGCCATTGTTTTCAATTTGATCCCATCCTTTACTTCCTTCATTAACCGCAGATAGTTCCCTCGTCGCTTAAAGTCTTTCCTTCTCACCAAAATATATTTGCTTGTGGCTCGGGTAATAATCCAGAGATTATTGCCTTTGTGGTTCTGCTTTTTAATTTAGACCCTAACTGCTCAAAATCCTCAGCAGAACTCCTTTCTTGTTCTGCCTATGTCATTGGTACCTACGTGGACCACGACAACTGGATCTTCCCCCTCCAACTCCAATCCCTCTTCAACCCAGAGGAGATGTCCTTAACCTTGGCACCGCGCAGGCATCACAGCCTTCGGGACTCACGCTCTCAGCTGCAGAGAACAGTATCTATCTCTGAAACTATACTGTTTCCTAACACTACAACATTTCTTTTTACTCTTTCCCCCCCCCCCCCCCCCCACACTTGAATGGCCTCCTGTACCACGGCGCTGTGGTCAGTTTGCTCATCCTCCCTGCAGTCCCTGCCCTCGTCCAAACAGGGAGCAAAAATCTCGTACCTGTTGGACAATTGCAAGGACTGAGGCTCCTCCATCACTACCTCCTGGATCCCCACAGCTGCCTCGCTCGTAGTCACACCATCCTGTCCCTAACCACGGACCAAATTTGAATTGATGAATCTAAGGGGTGTGACTGCCTCCTGGAACACAGGGTCCAGGTAACTCTCCCCCTCCCTGATGTGTCGCAGTGTCTGCAGCTCGGACTCCAGCTCATCAACGTGGAGCTGAAGTTCCTCGAGCAGCCAACACTTGCTGCAGATGTGGTCGCTGTGGACCTCAATGGGGTCAACCAGCTCCCACATGCAGCAGCAGTAACACATTGCTGCCCTGCCATCTCGAATGTATTCAATTAATTAAGTTTTCACGTTTTGAAAGTTAAGATTTTTAATCCCAGCTCTTAATTTAAACCAATGCCCAAGAAAAGAGAGAAAAACTGACCAACCAATCACTTGCCTGCTTTTCTGTGATGTCACATTTTGAATCTTTTTACTTCTTCTCCTCCCAGGTCACTTGGTGCTGTTTCGGCTGTCTGCTCGGCTGACTCACGCTCTTTGTAGGCTTACCGCTGCTCCCGCTCTCTCGCCCTTTCCGAAGTCCCGCTGCTCGGCTGACTCACGCCCTTTGTAGGCTTACCGCTGCTCCCACTCTCGTCCTCTTTCCGAAGGGATGGGCGCAAGTAGGGTTTTCCCTTCGTATTGGTTCTCTCAGCACCTGCTGCATGCCCAGTCTGGCAGCTATGTCCTTCAGCATTCGGCCAGCTCGGTCAGTAGTGGTGCTACCGAGCCAGTCTTGATGGACATTGAAGTCCCCCACCCAGAGTACATTCGGTGCACCTTGCTACTCTCAGTGCTTCTTCCAAGTGGTGTTCAACATGGAGGAGCACTGATTCATCAGCTGAAGGAGTGCGGTAGGTGGTCATCAGCAGGAGGTTTCCTTGTCCATGCTTGACCTGAAGCCACAAGACTTCATAGGGTCCGGAGTCGGTGTTGAGGACTCCCAGAGCCACACCCTCCCGACTGTATACTACTGTACCGCCACCGGTGGGACAGGACATACCCAGGGATGGTGATGGAGGAGTCTGGGACATTGGCTGAAAGGTATGATTCTGTGAGTATGACGATGTCAGACTGTTGCTTGACTAGTCTGGGACATCTCTTCCAATTTTGGCACAAGTCCCCAGATGTTGATGAGAAAGACTGGGCTGGGTGGGCCTTTGTCGGGTCCGTAGCCGGTGCGGAGGTCGATGCCGGGTGGTCCGTCCAGTTTTATTCTTATTGTTTTTCGTAGTGGTGGATCAATTGATGAATCAATATGATCTTATTGAATGGTGGAGCAGGCTCGAGGGGCCAAAGGGCCTACTCCTGCTTCTAATTCTTATGTGCTTATTCCCTAGCCCAGATCCTGTCTCTATATTAAGAGCAATGGTCCCAACACTGACCCTGGGGACACCACTGTTTACATCCCTCCAGTCTGAAGAACATCCATTAACCACAGTTTTACCCAACTTCCTCTCCATGCGGCCCCACTCCCTTTAATACCATGAGCCTTAATTTGATCAACAAGCCTCCTGTCCGGCACCTTATCAAACACCTTTTGACAATCCATCTACACAACATCCACTGCATTTCCTTTCTCACTGCACTGTGTTATTTCCTGCAATAATCTCTGCTGTCTGTCCTGAATAAATCCATTTCACTACCAAATGTTGCGACGTTTACTTCTGTAACCAGAATACCCCACGCAGGCGTAAAGCGCTCTATCAATGACACCAGGAGCCCAGACACGGGACCGGACTGTGCTCTGAGCAGGCACAGTGCCAGTGGTGGAGGTGGTCTGAGGCGGAAGAGACGTTCCGCGAGTCAGTAGGAGCTTGTGGGCTCAGCGGAGGAATTGGACCCCTGGATGGGCTGGGCAGTTTCATAAACACCTGGTGTAGGCCTCAGACCCCGAATATGAGCTGGCAGAACCCATGTTTGACCCGCTCGGGGTAACTAGCCGAATTCTTGGACAGGATCAGGGCACCTGTGTGGCCATCTTGGTACAGGAGCAGAGGGCGGGCAGGACTTTAGGGTCCCAGTGACCTGGAGAGAAAATCATTTCCTCATTTATTCTCAGTCTGCACAGACAGGCTGTAGACCTGAACCCAACCAGAGAAGAGGGAGTGAGAAAACTGCAGATGGAAGAAAGAAATGAAGGAGCTGGTGTGATGAGTTTGGATTTCAGCACAGGGTGGAGGGAGAGTGTGTGGGACGGGAATTTACAGCTTTGGGGAACAAGAAACGAAAGAATGTTCCATAAAAAGTAGGATTGTCTGTCCTCAATTTCTATCCTGCACTTCCAGTGCTGACTTTCGTAAACACCTTTTGCAGGATATTAGAAGAGGAGGATTTACAGACTGGGAAACTCTAAGCAATTATATCAAGGTCTGACAGAGTCACTCGATTCACTTGAATATCATCGGCCTTTGAATGTGAAAGGAGAAACGTTTGTCTGCTCTGTCTGTGGGAAAAGATTTCAAACATCAGTGTGACTGGTAAAGCACCGAGACACACACACCCAAGTGAGAGTGTTCCAGTGCACTGATTGTGGAAAGAGCTTCAACCAGTTACACAGCCTGAAAAAACATCACACCATTCACAGCGGGGATAAACCGTACATGTGTTCTGTGTGTGGACGAGGCTTCAACTGATCGTCCAAACTGGAGAGACACAAGGACACCTGCACCATGGAGAAACCGTGGAAATGTGGGGACTGTGGGAAGGGATTCAATTGCCCCTCTGCGCTGGAAACTCATCGACGCAGTCACACCGGGGAGAGGCCATTCACCTGCCCCGGGTGTGGGAAGGGATTGACTCGTACATCCAACCTCACTGAACACCAGCGAGTTCACACTGGGGAGAGACCATTCACCTGCACTGTGTGTGGGAAGGGATTCACTTGTTCATCCAGCCTGGTGAGACACCAGCGAGTTCACAAGTGACTGCAGGGGTTGGATTCTGCTTTTATTGTTGCCGTTAATCACATCCAGGACTGAACCCTGTTCACTCGGACAGTTGGAGTTTGTTGCTGCTGGTGTAATTAATCCCTGTAACTGGGCTGGAGTTTAATTTTCTGGATATCATAGAATCATAGAATGGTTACAGCACAGAAGGAGGCCTTTCGGACCGTCGAGCCCGTGCCGGCTCTCTGCAAGTCCCACTCCCCGCCCTTTCCCCGTGGCCCTGCAAATGTTTTATTTCAGGTACTTATCCAATGCCCTTTTTGAAAGCCATGATTGAATCTGCCTCCACCACCCTTTCAGGCAGTGCATTCCAGATCCTAACCACTCGCTGCTTAAAACAACGTTTTTTCTCATGTCGCCTTTGGTTCTTTTGCCAATCACCTTGAATCTGGGTCCTCTGGTTCTCGACCCTTCCGCCAATGGGAATATTTTCTCTCTACTCTGTCCAGACCCCTCATGATTTTAGAGCACCTCTATCAATACTCCTCTCAACCTTCTCTGTTCTAAGAAGAACAACCCCAGCTTCACCAGTCTATCCATGTAACTGAAGTCCCTCATCCCTGGAATCATTCTTGTAAATCTTTTTTGCACCCTCTGTCAAACAACGATCAAATAAATCAGCTTTGTTTCCGACAGACAGTGAGTCGATTCCTTGATTTCTCCAAGAGGAGACTAATTAATATCCTGTTATCGACTGTTCCTTTTCTCCTTTGTTTTAGTGATGTTGGTTGAGGGATAAATGTTAGCCAGGACACCAGAGAGATTTCTTCGAAATAACGTCATGGAATCTTTTACGCCCACTTGAGAGGTCAGATGGTTCTGATTCTCAGAAGATCAAGATGTAGAATCAGTATGGGTGGAGATAAGAAATAATAAGGGAAAGAAGTCACTGGTGGGAGTAGCCTATCAGGACAGCATATAAATCAAGAAATAATGGAGGCTTATAAGAAAGGTACTGCAATAAGCATGGATGATTTAAATCTTTATATTGATTGGATATATCAATATAAAGATTAGGTAGCCTTGAGGAAGAGTTCATAGAGTGTATTCGGGATGTTTTCTTAGAACAATGCGCTGTTGAACCAACCAGGGAGCAGACTATTTTAGAATTGGTAATGTGTAATGCGACTGGGATTAATTCATGATCTCATAGTAAAGGATCCTCTTGGGAAGAGTGATCATAGTATGGTAGAATTCCAAAATCGGTTTGAGGGTGAGAAACTTGGGTCTCAAAATAGTGCCCTGAAAAATAAAGGCAATTACAAAGGAAGGGTAAGACAGTAGATAAGGAGTGGCAGACATTTAAGGAGATATTTCATAACTCAGCAAAGATATATTCCAGTGAGAAAGAAAGACTCTAAGAAGGATGAACCATCCATGGCTAACTAAGAAGTAATGGGTGGTATCAAATTGAAAACAAAGGCATACAATGTTGCGGAGATTAATGAAAGGCCAGAAGATTGGGAACTTTTTAGAAAATAGCAAAGGACAACGAAAACAAAAGTGAATAGATTGAGAGTAAACTAGCAAGAAATATAAAAACAGACAGTAAGAGCTTCTACAGATATATAAAAAGGAAGAGAGTAGCTAAATTGGTCCCTTAGAAGATGAGACTGGGGAATTAATAATGGGAAACAAGGAAATGGCAGAGAATTTAAATAAATATTTTGTATCGGTCTTCGCTGTAAAAGACACTGAAAGCATCTCAATAATTGATAATCAAGAGGCTATTGGGAGGGGAGAACTTAAAACAATCACTATTGCTAGGGAGAAAAGGTACTAGGCAAACTAATGGGACTAAAGGTGGACAAGTCCCCTGGTCCTAATAGCCTGCATCCTAGGGTCTTAAAAGAAATGGCTGCAGAGATGGTGGCCACATTGGTTGTAATCTACCAAAAATCCCTGGATTCTGGAGAGGTCCCAGCAGATTGGAAAATAGCAAATGTAATTCCCCTATTTAAGAATGGAGGGAGACAGAAAGCCGGAAACTGTAGACCAGTTAGACTAACATGTCATTGGGAAAATGCTGGAGTCATTATTTAGAAAATCATAATGCAGTCAAACAGAGTCAGCATGGTTTTATGAAAGGGAAATCATGTTTGACAAATTTGATGGAGTTCTTTGAGGATGTAATGAACAGGGTGGATAAAGGGGAACCAGTAGATGTCGTGCATTTGGATTTCCAGAAGGCATTCGATAAGGTGCCACATAAAAGATTACTGCACAAGATAAAAGCTCACGGGATTGGGGGTAATATATTAGCATGGATAGAGGATTGGCTAACAAACAGAAAACAGAGAGTAGGGATAAATGGGTCATTTTCAGGCTGGCAAACTGTAACAAGTGGGGTGCCACAGTGATCAGTGCTGGGGCCTCAACTATTTACAATCTATATTAATGACTTGGATGAAGTGAATGTAGCTAAACATGCTGATGATACAAAGATAAGTGGGAAAGCAAGTTGTGAGGAAGACGCAAATAATCTACAAAGGGACATAGATCAGCTCAGTGAGTGGGCAAAAGTTTGGCAGATGGAGTATAATGTGGGAAAATGTGAGGTTATCCACTTTGGTAGGAAAAATAAAAAAACAAATTATTATTTAAATGGGGAGAGATTAGAAAATGCTGCAATACAGAGGGGTCCTTGTACATGATACACAAAAAGTTAGCATGCAGGTACAGCGTAATTAAGAAGGCAAATGGAATGTTGACCTTTATTGCAAGGGGGATGGAGTATAAAAGTAGGGATGTCCTGCTACAACTACACTGTTGTTGAGACCACACCTGGAGTACTGCGTACAGTTTTGGTCTCCTTATTTAAGGAGGGATATACTTTCATTGGGGGCAGTTCAGAGGAGCTTCACGAGCTTGATTCCTGAGATGAAAGGGTTGTCATGAAGAAAGGTTGAGCAGGTTGGGCCTGTATTCATTGGAGTTTAGAAGAATGAGAGGTGATCTTATTGAAACGTATAAGATTCTGAGGGGGCTTGACAGGGTAGACGCAGAGAGGATGTTTCCCCCTGTGGAGGAATCTAACACTAGGGGGCATAGTTTCAGAATAAGGAGTCGCTCATTTAAAAGGGAAATCAGGAGCAATTTCTTCTGAGGGTTGTGAATCTTTGGAATTCGCTACCTCAGAGAGCTGTAGAAGCTGGGTCATTAAATATATTTACGGTGGAGATAGACAGATTTTTGAACGATAAGGGAGTTGAGGGTTATGAGGAGTGGGCAGGGAAGTGGAGTTGAAGGCAAGATCAGATCAGATCTGCCATGATCTTATTGAATGATGGAGCAGATTCAAGGGGCCAAATGGCCTACTCCTGCTCCTATTTCTTATGCTGTTATGGGGCCTCATGTGAAAGATGGCACCCCCGACAGTGCAGCGCTCCCTCTGCACTGCATTGGAATGTCGGCTTTGATTTTATGCTCCATGCTCCATGCTCCATGCTCTGGGGGTGGACTTGAACCCACAACCTACTGACTCAGAGACTACCACTGAGCCACAACTAACACCACATTGCTCGGGATTATTTGAGTTCTCTTGCCGTCTGTTACGCCCACAGACAAGTCCGAGCTCCCCATACCTTCAAGAGCACCTCTCCTAGCCTTGCGATCAGAGAATCATAGAAATTTACAGCACAGAAGGAGGCCATTCAGCCCATCATGTCCGTGCTTGCTGACAAAGAGCTTTCCAGCCTGATCCCACTTTCCAGCTCTTGGATCGTAGCCTTGTAGGTTACGGCACTTCAAGTGCATATCCAAGTACTTTTTAAATGTTATGAGGGTTTCTGCCTCTACCACTCTTTCAGGCAGTGAGTTTCAGACCCCCACCAACCTTAGTGAAAATATTTCTCCTCAAATCCCCACTAAACTTCCTACCACTTACTTTAAATCTATGCCCCCTGGTTATTCAACCCTCTGCTGAGGGAAATAGGTCCTTCCTATCTGCTCTATCTAGGCCCCTCATAATTTTATACGCCTCAATTAGGTCTCCTAAGCTTCCTCTGTTCCAAAGAAAACAACCCCAGCCTATCCAATCTTTCCTCATAGCTAAAATTCTCCAGTCCAGGCAACATCCTCGTAAATTTCCTCTATCCTCTCTGGGGCAGTCACATCTTTCCTGTACTGTGGTGACCAGAACTGCACGCAATACTCTAACTGTGGCCTAAGTAGTTTTTTATACAGTTCAAGCATAACCTCCCTACTCTTCTATTCTATGCCTCGGCTAAGAAAGGCAAGTATCCCGTATGCCTTCTTAACCACCTTATCTACCTGTCCTGCTATCTTCTGGAATCTGTGGACATGCACTCCAAGGTCCCTTTGTCCCTCTGCACTTCTCAGTGTCCTACCATTTATTGTGTATTCGATTTCCTTGATAGCCCTCCCCAAATGCATTACCTCACACTTCTCCGCATTGAGTTACATTTGGCACTGTTCTGCCCACCTGACCAGTCCATTGATACCTTCCTGCAGTCTACCGCTTCTTCATTATCAAGCACAGGGCCAATTTTTGTATCATCTGCAAACTTCTTAATCATACCTCCAACATTCAAGTCCTAATCATTGATTATATATATATATATCACAAAAAGCAAGAGACCAAGTACTGAGCCCTGCGGAAACTGCCCTGGGAGGGTGTAGAAGGAGATTTACTCTGTATCTAAACCAGGCTGTAGTTGGCCTGGGAGTGTTTGATGGGGACTATAGAGGGAGCTTTACTCTATATATGTAGAGGGAACTTATCTCTGTACCTTGCCCGTGCTATATATGACCTGGGAATGTTTGATGGGACAGTGCAGAGGGAGCATTACTCTGTCGCTAACCCGTGTTGTAAATGCCCTGGGAGTGTTTGAAGGGTCAGTGTGGAGGGAGCTTTACTCTGCATCTAATCCCTGCTGTACTACATGTCTTATTACATTAATATATTTGCAGAATTGGCATATAATGAATTTCAACATGTTAAGTCCTAGTTCGGGTGGTCAGCTGCATTCGACAATAATCGAGTCAGATAACTTCAATCTTTACGTCTTTATTGAAGCAGCTTCGGACCTGTTACCAAACTGCCAGCACAGAGTCTACAGATTCCGGGGCAGGCAGACAAAAGGTCTGCCTATCCTCACAAACGCATCCTTTTTATTCTTACAAACTAGAGGAGGTATGGCCCGCTTTATCAATCACAGTGTGTTACTAGGGCTTCATGAATTGACTGCCTGTTTATCTTTAGAACACTTTATGCTTTTACGAGCGGAATTGCAGCAAGCAGAATTGCTCGGGGACACCAAAACCTCCTACGTGTTAGGATAGCTTGGCTTAATCACGCGAAGCAAATGTGCACCTTATCAAGTCATGGCCATAAACCCTTGTTTATCAGTGATGGTCACACAAGCTACTTTGTCCACTACTTTCTCACGGGAAACCAAGTCTGTCTGTTCTTATTTTCTTATTGATTCCTAGAACCATTTTATTAACCCTTTCATGATTCTTCCACATACATTCACAAACACTGATAAATGTGAGGTATTGCATTTTGGTAACAGAAATAAGGAGGTCACATATTAGTTGGAAAACCAGAATCTAAATGGGACAGAAGAGCAAAGTGATCTCGGAATACAAATGCAAAAATCACCAAAAGTAGCGACGTAGGTTAATAAGGCCGTTAAAAAGAGCAAACCAAGCACTCGGGTTTATTTCCAGGGGGATTGAATTGAAAAGTAGCTAAGTTATGCTGAACTTGTATCGAACCTCGGTTAGACCATATTTGGAGTACTGTGTACAATTGTGATCTCTATATTATAAAAAGGATATAGAGACATTGGCGAGGGTGGAAATTAGATTTACAATTATGACACCAGAAATGCGAGGTTATGCCTATTAGGAAAGGATGAACAGGCTGGGTCTCTTCCTCTTGAAAAGAGGTGACTTTAAAAAAAAATTTGTTCATGGGATGTGGGCTTCGCTGGCAAGGCCAGCATTTATTACCCATCTCTAATTGCCCTTGAGAAGATGGTCATGAGCCACCTTCTTGAACCGCTGCAGTCCATGTGGTGGAGCGGCGAGGTCAGGGCGAAGGAGCGGCGAGAGATTGTAGAGGGATATGATCGGGACCCAGGAGAGGCGTGAGTTTGGGGCCCAGAAGAGGCGAAGGCCCGGGGCAGCACATGCCGTCCACACTGCGGTATGTGTGCGCATTAGGTCCGTGCAGCAGAGCTGGTCTCCAGTCGTTTTGGTTAATCCTTGCCACTGGACCAAGACCTAGCTCTGTCAAGCCCGTGTGGTGGCTGGTGTGCAACGGTCACCACACGTTAAAAAAAATCCACGCACCGGCATCTTCCACCCTTCAACATGTAGTACGGGACCTGGTATTGTAGGTCCTTCATTGAAACAACTGTGAACTTTTTGACGTGGAAGCAAGTCATCCTCGATTCAAGGGACTGCCTATGATGATGGTGAGGGAGGGAGTGCCAGGATTTTGACCCAGCGACGAAGGAACGGTGATATTCTTACATATCAGGATGGTGTGTGACTTGGAGGGGAACGTGCTGGTGGTGGTGTTCCCATGTGCTTGCTGCCCTTGTCCTTCTAGATGGTAGAGGTCACTGGTTTGGGAGGAGCAGTCGAAGAGCACTCTCATATCTCCATCTGTTTCTTTCTCAATTTCTCTCTCTACCCCCACCTTGTGTTCTCTCTCTCTCTCTCTCTCTCTGTCTCTCTCTCTCTCTCTCTCTCTCTCTCTAATTCACATTTGCTCTATTAAGAACATAAGAAATAGGAGCAGGAGTAGGCCATTTGGCCCTCGAGCCTGCTCCGCCATTCAATAAGATCTCTACCTCTCTCATTTCTCTCTTCCTCACTGTCTCTCACTCTTTCCACCTTTCTCTTCTCTGTCCCTCTTTCTGCTATGCTCTCAGTCTGCCTCTTTCGCCCCTCTCTCTTCTCTCTGCCCCATTCTCTTCTCCCTTGCCATCCCGGCCAATACCTTCTCTTCCTTTCCTCTTTTTCTCTGCCTCATTCTGTCTCTCCCACTCCCCCTTTTGGATTTAAGTCTCACTCTGTCTTACTGTCTGTTTGATCTCACTCTGTCCAGCTCTCTCTCCCTTCCGTGTCAATCTTCCTCTCACTCATTCGCTCTCTCTCCCTTCGTGCGGTTGGAAGGTACCAAATATAACCCCACTATTTAAGAAAGGAGGGAGACAGAAAACAAGGAACCACAGACCAGTTAGCATGACACCAGGAAAATGCTAGAATCTTTTATAAGGATGTGGTAACAGGGCACTATTAAAATAATAACAGGATTCGGCAGAGTCAATATGGATTTATAAAACTGAAATCATGTTTGACAAATCGGTTAGCATTTTTTGAGGTGGTAACTAGCAGAATAGATAAGGGGGGAACTAGTGGATGTGGTGTATGTGGGGGGGGAGAGAAAGCCGTTCGTGCCGCTGAGCGGGAGGGGCAGGGGGGAGAGAAAGCCGTTCGTGCTGCTGAGCGGGAGTGGGGGGGGGGGGGGAAGGAGAAAGCAGTTTGTTGTTGTGGAGGGGAGGGAGGGGAAGGAGACAGCGGTCTGTTGCCGCGGAGGGGAGGGAGGGGAAGGAGACAGCGGATTGTTGTTGTGGAGGGGAGGGAGAGGAAGGAGACAGCGGGTTGTTGTTGTGGAGGGAGGGAGGGGAAGGAGACCGCCATTTGTTGCCGCGGAGGGGAAGGAGACAGCGGTTTGTTGCCTCAGAGGGGAGGGAGGGGAAGGAGACAGCAGGTTGTTGTTGTGGAGGGGAAGGAGACAGCCATTTGTTGCCGCGGAGGGGATGGAGACAGCCGTTTGTTGCCGTGGAGGGTGGGGAGGGGAAGGAGACAGTGAGAAGGGTAGCCTCTGTGCTGATGGCAATGTGATTTTATTAAAAAATGTTCAAAAATTAAACAGCGACAAAGAACTACAAAAATGGCCGAGTGCCAATGTTTTTTTTCACAATGAGCATGCGCGAACGCTCCAACGCGCACGCGCAGCGTTGCCGGCAAGAAAAAAAACTAATTTAAATAGTACCCGCCCCCTCCCACTTACACAATCGGCGCGAGTGTAGGCTCCGCCCCCCTAGGCGTCGCGCCAAACAGACAAGGAGCTGCAAAGCGCTCGAGAATAGCGCGTTTTTTTTCTGGCGCTGTTTTAGGCGAGAAAAACGGGCGCCCAGCTCAGAGGGGCGCCCGTTTTTTATCCTGTGGAAACTTGGGCCCTTTATGCTTTTACGAGCGGAATTGCAACAAGCAGAATTGCTCAGGAACACCAAAACCTCCTACGTGTTAGGATAGCTTGGCTTAATCACGCGAAGCAAATGTGCACCTTATCAAATCATGGCCATAAACCCTTGTTTATCAGTGATGGTCACACAAGCTACTTTGTCCACTACTTTCTCACGGGAAACCAAGTCTGTCTGTTCTTATTTTCTTATTGATTCCTAGAACCATTTTATTAACCCTTTCATGATTCTTCCACATACATTCACATTCCCCCCTTTTATCATTTCATGATAACTTCTCATTCATACTCTCAATTGTCTTTGACATTCCTCCTCCTCAAGTTCTATTTTTATTCTGTCATTTACCCGTTCAGTTGTTCCTTCACCTAACATCGGTTCTAGTTCTTCTTCCCTCGAAATGGCGAATGCTGCCCCTTCTACTGTGAGATGTGTTTTAATCGTAGATCCGCACAAAATTTGGGTCCCTTGTCTTACTTCTACACAGGTATCCACACTCTGGCAAGAGGTGATACCCGTGTTTGAGTCGTGAAGACAGGAATAATTGGACTGCTTTGTGAGACAGGTCTGGTTAACGGGCATGTCCACTTTTGCGCACCCGAATCCTGTACCATTCCAACACTGTGGGTACCCATCCTTCCCAGACCCTGTGGTGTTTAGGCAGGTGGCCGGGGTACCTCAGCCATCGTAATATGTGAAGGTAATGTTTTCGGCGGGCGGGGTATCATTGTATCCTCGTATGTAAAGACTGGGATCCATAACCGGGGTTGGGGTAAACAATTCGGTGACCGACATAACAGGGTAGCATACAACCGACTCTGGCGCGAATAAGATCTTATGAGTCCTCAGGAATATATTATGATCGTTCCCCAGTTGCCCTTGCACGTTCCTTTTCCTCCTTTGCCCTGTTACTGATTCCAGGGATTGGTCCTTTGAATCAACGAAGTCATCTTCAGGTTGGTCAGGGCAAACAAAGTCCATCTCACATTCCCTGAACCGGCATGGCAAATTCCATTAGTCTTTGCCCTGTAGAGTCACCTGTCGATCAACCTGTGAGAGTATACCCGTACGGGATTCTATTTTAGTCATGGTCCATGATTCGAGATTGTCTGGTGTCCTGGTTCCACATTGTACGATATCGCCCTTACAGAGGCGGAGAATTTGCTCTCGTGAGCCGTCGGTTGGGCAGCTGAGTTTATTACTGTTATCAGCAGGATCACGACTCCTAACAGCAGGGTTCCGTGCATTTTTTCAATCTTTCCACCTTTACAGCGATGGGGGTGGTGAGTAAGACCTGAAATGGACCATCCCATCGGGGCTGGAGATAACGTTGCGTCTAATTTTTGATGAGGACGAAGGATCCGGGCTCGATAGGGGATGATCCGTGAGAAGAGGGACGGTCATCATAAGCGGCGCGAACCTGTGAATGAGAGGCTCGCAATGCCTTAGTTAGGGCTAACACATAGGCAGTCATCTCCTCAGTCATGTGATGAAAGTGGACGGTAACTGGGGAATGGTGGTCCCAAGGGGTGTGAAGAGATCTGCCGTACACAATCTCGGCCGGGGTGAGACGCGTCGTCCCTGTGGGGGTAGAGCGAATCTGAAAAAGAGCTACAGGTAACAATTTTAACCAAGTCGACCCTGTTTGAGAGGTCAGTTTAGCTAACTTGATTTTAAGAGTCTGGTTGGTTCGCTCGACCAGACCCGCCGCCTGGGGGCGATAGGCACAATAGAGTTGTTGATGTATCCCTAACTGTTGGCACAATTCCTTGTTTACAGCTGCAATGAAATGGGGTCCGTTATCTGAGCTAAGACGACCGGGAACCCCGAAGCGAGGGATAATTTCCTTCAGCAATATCTTAACAACAGTACAGGCTCTATTATCCGTAGTAGGAAAAGCTTCAATCCATTTACTAAAAACATCAACAATAACCAACACATATTTATAACACTGACAGCGTGGCAATTCTATATAGTCCATCTGCAAAGTCTCGAAGGGTCCGGCTGGCAAGGGTGTTTTACCTAATAAACATGGTACCCCCCTTCCAGGATTATGGCGTTGGCAGGTAAGACAACGAGAAATAATATTCTGCGCAAACATTTGGAGGCTAGGATGCCACCATGTCTGGAGGAGCCGGTCACTAGTGGCTTTTGCTCCACAATGCGTGGCATAATGAACACATTCAATTACCCAAAGGGCCAATTCATCGGACATACAAGTTTGACCAGCGGGTGTGATCCACAACCCGGAGGCAGTATCATATTTACAATCAAGATCGTTCCAAAGTTGTTTTTGTACAGCAGGAGCGTCCTCCTGTAGGCGAAGTACTTCTTCGATGGTTGGCATTGGCTTTTCAGGGGCCGACAAGCTCGGTTTAGAGCTGGACACCTGCCTCATCATTCAGGGCACAACAATCTACTGACTCCTTGCAGCACACTTAGCCGCCTCGTCAGCACGGCGGTTTCCGATGTCGATTGGAGAGGAACCGGCAGTATGAGCGGAACATTTAATAACAGCGATTTGTCGAGGGAGCAGAAGAGCAAGTAATAGGTCAGACACAAGCACTTGGTTCGAGATTTACTGCCACAGCCGCGTCAGCCAAGGCGTTAACATCGGGTTGTGCCGTCGGACGAGGCGGGGGAGCCCCTGGAGTCATATTCCAATTATCCCATTCATTGTCCTCGTCAGCCCCATTCATGCCAATACCCGCCATTGAACTACGTAGTTCAGTTAAAGATTCCTTGTTTGTTCTATTTCTCTTTTCCTGTGCACATTCCTTTCTTAAAATTTCCAATGACTTAGGGATTCCCGCATCGGTTAATTTAATTCCTGCCTTGAGAGCATTCTCCTGCCAACTCGCCAGAATATTCTTATCTTTTTCATCTTGACAATGTTGGCGCCAGATTTCAATCAATTTCTTACTCTTTTTCCCGATTCTCTTTTTCCAAATTAATTCTTGGGCGCGTTTAATTGTTTCTAAATCACTTGAACCCCCTAATGGCCATATGTCTGAACCTAATTTCTGATTCAAACCTCCCGACAATTGTCTGAGTTGCTCGTTTTTATCTGGGTATTTATTACCCATGATATAACTTATCTTAACCTAGGTATTCAACGTTTTGACGGACTCATTAAGTGAGACAATTTCAAATCAGTTATTCAACGTTTTGACGGACTCATTAAGTGAGACAATTTCAAATCAGTTATTCCTTTTCTCTCTATTCCTTTTCTCTTTATTCCTTTTCTCTTTATTTCTTATTATTTTAACGTTTGACGGATTACTTATGGTAGACAATTTCCAGATCAACCTACTCCTTCGTCATTTTAACGGACCACCATGGTGGACAATTCCAAATCTATTCCTTCGTAACTTTAACGGACCACCATCGTGGACAATTCCAAATCTATTCCTTTCCTGGGGTAATCTGACAACTGACCACGGGCGATCCCGTCAACAATTAATTGAACAGTGGTGAAAGATCCGCGACCAGAACTTACGACAGGAGGGGGAAAAAGTGGCAATTTAACTAAATATACTCACTTTGGGGCCCATTCCCTCTGCCGCGTCCCGTCTGTAGGATATCAATGATTCAGCCACTTCCAATCGAGAGTTTTTTGCGATCCCACTTCTGACACCAAATGTTAAGTCCTAGTTCGGGTGGTCAGCTGCATTCGACAATAATCGAGTCAGATACCTTCAATCTTTACGTCTTTAACGAAGCAGCTTCGGACCTGTTACCAAACTGCCAGCACAGAGTCTACAGATTCCGGGGCAGGCAGACAAAAGGTCTGCCTATCCTCACAGACGCATCCTTTTTATTCTTACAAACTAGAGGAGGTATGGCCCGCTTTATCAATCACAGTGTGTTACTAGGGCTTCATGAATTGACTGCCTGTTTATCTTTAGAACACTTTATGCTTTTACGAGCGGAATTGCAACAAGCAGAATTGCTCAGGGACACCAAAACCTCCTACGTGTTAGGATAGCTTGGCTTAATCACGCGAAGCAAATGTGCACCTTATCAAGTCATGGCCATAAACCCTTGTTTATCAGTGATGGTCACACAAGCTACTTTGTCCACTACTTTCTCACGGGAAACCAAGTCTGTCTGTTCTTATTTTCTTATTGATTCCTAGAACCATTTTATTAACCCTTTCATGATTCTTCCACATACATTCACAAACACTGATAAATGTGAGGTATTGCATTTTGGTAACAGAAATACGGAGGTCACATATTAGTTGGAAAACCACAATCTAAATGGGGCAGAAGAGCAAAGTAATCTCGGAATGCAAATGCAAAAATCACCAAAAGTAGCGACGTAGGTTAATAAGGCCGTTAAAAAGAGCAAACCAAGCACTCGGGTTTATTTCCAGGGGGATTGAATTGAAAAGTAGCTAAGTTATGCTGAACTTGTATCGAACCTCGGTTAGACCATATTTGGAATACTGTGTACAATTGTGATCTCTATATTAAAAAAAGGATATAGAGGCATTGGCGAGGGTGGAAATTAGATTTACAATTATGATACCAGAAATGCGAGGTTATGCCTATTAGGAAAGGACGAACAGGCTGGGTCTCTTCCTCTTGAAAAGAGAAGGTGACTTTAAAAAAAAAATTTGTTCATGGGATGTGGGCTTCGCTGGCAAGGCCAGCATTTATTACCCATCTCTAATTGCCCTTGAGAAGATGGTCGTGAGCCACCTTCTTGAACCGCTGCAGTCCGTGTGGTGGAGCGGCGAGGTCAGGGCGAAGGAGCGGCGAGAGATTGTAGAGGGATATGATCGGGACCCAGGAGAGGTGTGAGTTTGGGGCCCAGAAGAGGCGAAGGCCCAGGGGCAGCACGTGCCGTCCATACTGCGGTGTGTGCATTAGGTCCGTGCAGCAGAGCTGGTCTCCAGTCGTTTTGGTTAATCCTTGCCACTGGACCAAGACCTAGCTCTGTCAAGCCCGTGTGGTGGCTGGTGTGCAACGGTCACCACACGTTAAAAAAAATCCACGCACAGGCATCTTCCACCCTTCAACATGTAGTACGAGACCTGGAATTTTAGGTCCTTCATTGAAACACCTGTGAACTTTTTGACGTGGAAGCAAGTCATCCTCGATTCAAGGGACTGCCTATGATGATGATGATGATGATGAGGGAGGGAGTGCCAGGATTTTGACCCAGCGACGAAGGAACGGTGATATTCTTACATATCAGGATGGTGTGTGACTTGGAGGGGAACGAGCTGGTGGTGGTGTTCCCATGTGCTTGCTGCCCTTGTCCTTCCAGATGGTAGAGGTCACTGGTTTGGGAGGAGCTGCCGAAGAAGCACTCTCATATCTCCACCTGTTTCTTTCTCAATTTCTCTCTCTCCCCCCACCTTGTGTTCTCTCTCTCTCTCTCTCTCTCTCTCTCTCTCTCTCTCTCTCTCTCTCTCTCTCTCTCTCTCTCTCTCTCTCTCTAATTCACATTTGCTCTATTAAGAACATAAGAAATAGGAGCAGGAGTAGGCCATTTGGCCCCTCGAGCCTGCTCCGCCATTCAATAAGATCTTTACCTCTCTCATTTCTCTCTTCCTCACTGTCTCTCACTCTTTCCACCTTTCTCTTCTCTGCTTCTCTGTCCCTCTTTCTGCTATGCTCTCAGTCTACCTCTCTCCACCTCTTTCACCCCTCTCTCTTCTCTCTGCCCCATTCTCTTCTCCCTTGCCATCCCGGCCAATACCTTCTCTTCCTTTCCTCTCTTTCTCTGCCTCATTCTGTCTCTCCCACTCCCCCTTTTGGATTTAAGTCTCACTCTGTCTTACTGTCTGTTTGATCTCACTCTGTCCAGCTCTCTCTCCCTTCCGTGTCAATCTTCCTCTCACTCATTCGCTCTCTCTCCCTTCGTGCGGGTTGGAAGGTACCAAATATAACCCCACTATTTAAGAAAGGAGGGAGAGAGAAAACAAGGAACCACAGACCAGTTAGCCTGACACCAGGAAAATGCTAGAATCTATTATAAGGACGTGGTAACAGGGCACTATTAAAATAATAACAGGATTGGGCAGAGTCAATACGGATTTATAAAACTGAAATCATGTTTGACAAATCTGTTAGCATTTTTTGAGGTGGTAACTAGCAGAATAGATAAGGGGGGAACCAGTGGATATGGTGTATTTGGATTTTCAGAAGGCATTCGACAAGAGATAATTAAACAAAATTAGAGCTCAAGATTGGGGGTAATCTACTCACATGGATTGAGGATTGGTTATAAAATAGTACAGGACAATATAAGCTTAAACCAGAGTGAGTAATAGAATAGGTTAGATTATAATGTGTGATGTTTATACCTATAATTATGAAACTATAAGAAATAACAACTAACAGCAGGCAGGGGAGTTTAGGGATAATCGGAAAATTGCTGAAGAATAGTAACTGCTGGGAACCAGAGAAAGTGTCCTTGTAAATCACAGATTAGAGAAGTTCCAGCTGTCTTTTCCCAGCTTCCTGCCAAAACCCAGCAGATAAGACAAAGAAGAGTCAGGTGCCAGAGGTGGATCACTGCAGGGTATAAAAGTGAGGGGAGGGGGCAGTCGGGACTGGAGACACCGGAGATCAAGCTCAGGGTGCCCGAGGTTCCATCCAGCGGGCTGACCTTGTGTCATTTACTATGGACATGAGCATGGATTGAGGATTGGTTAATGGACAGAAAACAGAGTCGGAATAAACGGGTAATTTTCGGGTTGGCAGGCTGTAACTAGTGGAGTGGTACCGTAAGGATCAGGGCTTGGGCCCCAGCTATTCACAATCTATATCAATGATTTGGATGATATCCAAGTTTGCTGATGATACAAAGCTAGGTGGGAATGTAAGTTGTGAGGATGATGCAAAATGCAAAGAAACTTCAAAGGGATTATAGATGGGCTAAGTGAATGGGCAAGAAGATGGAAAATGGAATATAATGTGAAGTTATCCACTTTGGTAGGAAAAATAGAAAAGCAGAGTAGTTTGTAAATGCTGAAAGATTGGAAAATGCTGTTGTTCAGAGGGTCCTGGGTGTCCATGTATATGAATCGCTGAAAGTTAACCTGCAGGTACAGGAAGCAATTAAGACAGCAAATGGTATGTTGACCTTTATTATGAAAGGATTTGAGTATAAGAGTAAAGATGTCTTACTGCAATTACATACCGCCCTGGTGAGACCACATTTGAAGTATTGTGTACAGTTTTGATCTCCTTGCCTAAGAAAGGATATCCTTGCCATTGAGGAATGAAGGTTCAACAGACTGATTCCTGGGATGGGGGGATTGTCCTATGAGGAGAGATTGAGTAGATTAGGCCGATATTCTCTGTAGTTTAGAAGAATGAGAGGTGATCTAATTGAAACATACACAATTCTTAAAGGGCTTGACAGGGTAGATGCAGGAAGGATATTTCCTCTGGCTGGGAGTCTGGAACCAGGAGTCACAATTTCAGAATAAGTGTCGGCCATTTAGGACTGAGATGAAGATAAATTTCTTCACTCAGAGGATGGTGAATCTTTGGAAGTTTCTCCTCCAAAGGGCTATGGATGCTCAGTGTTTGAGTATATTCAAGGCAGCTTGATACATTTTTGAATATTAAGGGGTGAAGGGATATGAGGAAAGTGGAGTTGAGATAGAGGATCAGCTATGATATTGAATGGTGGATCAGGCTCGAGAGGCCGAATGGCCTGCTCCTATTTTTTGTGTTCTTATAACAAAAGTGGATTGGAGTCACTGTTAATCTAGTGGAAAACTTGCTTTAGGTTCTAACCTCTGCTGCACCTCTGACACAGTTGACTACTCCATCCTCCTCCAACACCTCTCCACCAATGTCCAGCTAGGTGGGACTGCACTCGCCTGGTTCCATTCTTACCTGTCTCATCGTAGCCAGAAAATATCGTGCAATGGCTTCTCTTCCCACTCCTGCATTGTTACCTCTGGTGTCCCCCAAGTATCTGTCCTTGTTTCCCTCTTATTTCTCATCTATATGCTGCCCCTTGGTGATATCATCTGAAAACCCGGAGTCAGTTTCTACATGTACGCTGACGATACCCAGCTCTACCTCTCCACCACTTGTCTCGACCCATGCTTGGTATCTAAATTGTCAGATTGCTTGTCCGACATCCAGTACTGGATGAGCAGAAATTTTCTCCAATTAACTATTGGGAAGACCAAAGCCATTATCTTTGGTCCCCGCCACAAACTGCGTTCCCTAACCACTGACTCCATCCCTCTCCTTAGCATCAATCTGAGGGTGAACAAGACTGTTCACAACCTAGGTGTCATATTTGACCCTGAAATGAGTTTCCAGCCACATATCCAAGGCATAACTAAAACCACCTTTTTCCACCTCCATAACATTACCCACCTCCGCTCCTGCCTCAGCTCTTGTGCTGCTGAAACCCTCATCCATGCCTTTGTTACCTCTAGACTCGACTGCTCCAAATTTACTCCTGGCCGGTCTCCCACATTCCTCACTACGTAAACTTGAAGTCATCCAAATCTCAGCCCCCCATGTACTAACCCGCATCAAGTCAAGATCACCCATCACTCCTGTGCTTTCTGACCTACATTGGCTCCCAGTTAAACAAAGCCTCGATTTCAAAATTCTCATCCTTGTTTACAAATCATTCCATGGTCTTGCTCCTCCCTATCTCTGTAATCTTTTTCAGCCTCACAACCCCGCAAGATGTCTTGCTCCTCAAATTCTGGCCTCTTGAACATCCCTCATTATAACTGCTCAGCCACCATTTTGCAATCCTCTCTGGCTTTAGATATGGTGCTAGAGGACTACTAATGTGGTACTTTTGTTTAAGAAGGGTGAAAGGGATAGACCGAGTAATTACAGTCAGCCCAACCTCAGTGGTGGGAAAATTATTGGAAAAACTCCTGAAGGACAGGATAAATCTTCATTTAGAAAGACACGGCTTAATCAAGGACAGTCAGCACGGATTTGTTAAGGGAAGGTCGTGTCTAACTAACTTGATTGAATTTTTCGAGGAGGTAACCAGGAGGGTGGATGAGGGCCAAGCGTATGATGTAGTGTATATAGATTTTAGCAAAGCTTGATAAGGTCCCACATGGCAGATTGGTCACGAAAGTAAACGCCCATGAGATCCAGGGCAAAGTGGCAAGTTGGATCCAAAATTGGCTCAGAGGCAGGACGCAAAGGGTAATGGTTGATGGGTGTTTTTGTGACTGGAAGGATGTTTCCTGTGGGGTTCCGCAGAGCTCAGTACTAGGTCCCTTGCTTTTTGTGATATACTTGAATATAGACTTGAATATAGGGGGTATGATTAGGAATTTTGCAGATATACTAAAATCGGCTGTGTGGTTGATAATGAAGAAAGCTGAGGACTGCAAGAAGATATCAATCAACTGGTCAAAACAGTGGCAACTGGAATTTAATCCAGAGAAGTGTGAGGTAATGCATGTAGGGAGGGCTAACAAGGAAAGGGAATACACATTAAATGGTCGGACACTGAGAAGTGTAGAGGAACAAAGGGACCTTGGAGTGCATGTCCACAGATCCCTGAAAGTAGCAGTACAGGTAGATAAGGTGATTAAGAATGCATACGGAATGCTTGCCTTTATTAGCCGAGGCACAGAATACAAGAGCAGGGGGTTATACCTTGAACTTTTTTTTTTAAATGCTGAGTACTGCGTGCAGTTCTGGTCACCACATTAAAGGAAGGACATGATTGCACTGGAGAGGGTACAGAGGAGATTTATGAGGCTGTTGCCGGGAGTGGAGAATCTTAGCTATGAGGACAGATTGGATAGGCTGGATTTGTTTTCCTTGGAACAGAGGAGGCTGAGAGGAGACCTCATTGAGGTGTATAAAATTATGAGGGCCTAGATATAGTAGATGGAAAGGACCTATTTCCCTTAGCAGAGGGTTCAACAACCAGTGGGCATAAATTAAAATAATTGGTAGAAGATTTAGAAGGAATTTGAGGGGAAATTTATTCACGCAGAGGTTTGTGGGATTCTGGAACTCACTGCCTGAAAGGATGGTAGAGGCAGAAACCCTCACCCACATTAAAAAATACTTGGATGTGCACTTGAAGTGTCGTAACCTGCAGGGTTACAGCTGGATAGCCTTTTGTTGGCCGGCACGATGTGCCAAAATGGCCTCCTTCCGTGCTGTAAACTTCTATGATTCTACTTCCAATATAAATAGCTGTGACGTGGTGCATTTTGGTAGGTGGAATAAGGAGGCCAGGTACTCAGCTGTGGCTCAGTGAGTAGCACTCTCACCTCTGAGTTATAAGATTGTGGGTACAATTCCCACACCAGGGATTTGAGCACAAAAATCTAGGCTGACAATCTAGTGCAGTGCTGAGGGAGTGCTGCACTATCAGGTGCCGTCTTTCAGAAGCGACGTTAAACCACAGCCCCGTCTGCTCCCTCAGGTGCATGTGAAAGGTCCCATGACACTATTTCGAGGAAGCGCAGAGGAGTTATTCCTGGTTTTCTGGCCAGTATTTATCCTTCAACATTACAAAAACAGATTGTCTGGTCGTTATCCCCTAGAGGATGAGATGGGGAATTAATAATGAAGAACAGGGAAATCACAGAGACGTTGAACAAATATTTTGCATCGGTCTTCACAGTAGAAGGCATTAAAAACATCCCAATAGTGGAATAACAAAGGACTATATGGAGGGGGGAACTTAACACTATCACTAATGAAGTAGTACTTGGTAAAATAATGGGACTAAAGGCAGACAAGTCCCCAGGACCTGATGGCTTACATCTTTGGGTCTTAAAAGAGGTGGCTGCAGAGATACTGGATGCATTGGTTGTAATCCACCAAAATTCCCTGGATTCTGGGGCGGTCCCAGTGGATTGGAAAACCGCAAATGTAACGCCCCTATTTAAAAAAGGAGGCAGACAAAAAGCAGGAAACTATAGACCAGTTAGCCTAACATCTGTCGTTGGCAAATGCTAGAGTCCATTATTAAGGAAGCAGTAGCAGGACATTTGGAAAAGCATAATTCAATCAAGCAGAGTCAGCATGGTTTTATGAAAGGGAAATCATGTTTGACAAATTTGCTGGAGCTCTTTGAGGATGTAACGAGCAGGGTGGATAAGGGGGAACCAGTGGATGTGGTTTAATTGGATTTCCAGAAGGCATTCGATAAGGTGCCACATAAAAGGTTACTGCACAAGATAAAAGTTAACGGGATAGGGGGCAATATATTTGCATGGGTAGAGGATTGGCTAACTAACAGAAAACAGAGAGTCGGGATAAATGGGTCATTTTCCGGTTGGCCAACAGTGAATGGTGGGGTGTCGCAGGGTGCTAGGTCCTCAACTATTTACAATTTATATTAATGACTTGGATGAAGGGACCGAGTGTAATGTAGCCAAGTTTGCTGATGATACAAAGATGGGTGGGAAAGCAAGTTCTGACGAGGACACACAAAATCTGCAGAGGATATAGATAGGCTATGTGAGTGGGCAAAAATTTGGCAGATGGAGTATAATGTGGGAAAGTCTGAGGTTGTCCACTTTCGCAGAAAGAATTAAAAAGCAAATTATTATTTAAATGGAGCAAAATTGCAAAGTGCTACAGTACCGAGGGACCTGGGCATCCTTGTGCATGAAACACAAAAAGTTAGTATGGGATACAGCACGTAATCAGGAAGGCAAATGGAATGTTGGCCTTTATTGCAAGGGGGATAGAGTATAAAAGCAGAGAAGTTCTGCTACAACTGTACAGGGTATTGGTGAGGCCACACCTGGAGTACTGCATACAGTTTTGGTCTCTGTATTTAAGGAAGGATATACTTGCATTAGAGGCTGTTCAGAGAAGGTTCATTAGGTTGACTTATGAAGATGGGTTGAGTAGATTGGGCCTATACACATTGGAGTTCAGAAGAATGAGAGGTGATTATATCGAAACATACAAGATAATGAGAGGGCTCGACAAGGTGGATGCACAAAGGATATTTCCACTCACAGGGGAACTAAAACTAGGGGACATAGTCTCAGAATAAGGGGCCCATTTAAAAGTGAGATGAGGAGGAACTTCTTCTCTGAGGGTTGTAAATCTGTGGCATTCTCTGCCCCAGAGAGCTGTGGAGGCTGGGTCTTTGAATATCTTTAAGGTGGAGATAGACAGATTTTTGAGTGATAAGGGAATACAGGGTTATGGGGAGCGGGCAGGGAAGTGGAGCTGAGTCCATGATCAGAACAGCCATGATCTTATTGAATGGCGGAGCAGGCTCAATGGGTCGAATGGCCTACTCCTGCTCCTATTTCTTATGTTCTCATCACATTGCTGTTTGTGGGAGCTTGCTGTGTGCAAATTGGTGCTGAGTTTCCCACATTACAACAATGGCTACGCTCCAAAAGTACTTCATTTGCTTTAAAGCTTTGTTTTGAGATGTGTGGTGGTGGTGAAAGGTGCAATATACATGCAAGTACTCCATTTTCGGGAAAAAAATATCAAAATGGTGTTGTTGAGGAGCAAAGAGATCTAGGGCAGGGTAGGCAATTATTTGGGCTGGAGGGTCACTTAACAAAGTTTTGGTGAGCTGTTGAGTGCCGCCCACCAATATTCCACCAATCGCTGGGTCCCGCACAGACTGATCCCCAGCTCCTGCCACTGGAAGAGACACTGCGCATGTGCAGCTGCATCGTGCCTGGCTGTGCAGCAAATTTAAAGGGACCGTGCACAAAAAAATAAAACATTGCATAAACATAAATTCATGTAGTAGTCAGATGCTATCTTACATACACAACTTGTATCCGGTACTGCTTATAAATGAAACATAGAAACATAGAAAATAGGTGCAGGAGTAGGCTGTTCGGCCCTTCGAGCCTGCACCACCATTCATTATAATCATGCACTTCAGTACCCCATTCCTGCTTTCTCTCCATACCCCTTGATCCCTTTAGCCGTAAGGGCCACATCTCACTCCCTTTTGAATATATCTAACGAACTGGCCTCAACAACTTCCTGTGGTAGATAATTCCACATGCTCACAACTCTCTGAGTGAAGAAGTTTCTTCTCATCTCGGTCCTAAATGGCTTACCCCTTATCCTTAGACTATGACCCCTGGTTCTGGACTTCCCTAACATCGGGAACATTCTTCCTGTATCTAACCTGTCCAATCCCATCAGAATTTTACATGTTTCTATGAGATCCCCTATCATTCTTCTAAATTTCATTGAATATAAGCCTAATCAATCCAGTCTTTCTTCATATGTCAGTCCTGTCAGCCCAGGAATCAGTCTGGTGAACCTTCGCTGCACTCCCTCAATAGCAAGAATGTCTTTCCTCAGATTAGGAGAACAAAACTGTACACAATATTCAAGGTGTGGCCTCACCAAGGCCCTGAACAACTATAGTAAGACCTCCCTGCTCCTATACACAAATCCTCTCGCTATGAAGGCCAACATGCCATTTGCCGCCTTCACCGCCTGCTGTACGTGTATGCCAACTTTCAATGACTGATGTACCATGAAACCCAGGTCTCGTTGCACCACCCCTTTTACTAACCTGTCATAATTCAGATAATCTGCCTTCCTGTTTTTACCACCAAACATTTATCTACATTATATCGCATCTGCCATGTATTTGCCCACTCACCTAACCTGTCCAAGTCACCCTGCAGCCTCTTAGCATCCTCCTCACAGCTCACACTGCCACCCAGCTTAGTGTCATCTGCAAACTTGGAGATGTTACATTCAATTCCTTCGTCGAAATCATTAATGTATATTGTAAATAACAGGGGTCCCAGCACTGAACCTTGCGGTACCCCACTAGTCATTGCCTGCCATTCTGAAAAGACCTGTTTATTCCTACTCTTTGCTTCCTGTCTGCCAACCACATCAGTACATTACCCCCAATACCATGTGCTTTAATTTTGCACACTAATCTCTTGAGTGGGACCTTGTCAAAAGCCTTTTGAAAGTCTAAATACACCACATCCACTGGCTCCCTCTTGTCCACTCTACTAGTTACATCCTCAAACAATTCTAGACGATTTCTCAAGCATGATTTCTCTTTCATAAATCCATGCTGACTTGGACCGAATCAAAGATAAAAGTTGAAAATGTTGTGGTATCTTCTGGTCTCTGTAAATCAGTGCTGTGAAATAGAACTGTAGCCCCTTTAGAGCCTATGTCAGCATCATTTTCCCACCTCAGTCATCATTATGTCCCTCTGCAAAGATTTCTAATGCCGTCCCAATTTGTGCCAGATGAGAACTCTCCCCTGCCATTGTACCGGGAGAAGAAAGATGCAGCGCCAGTCACTTTCTTCGGTAAAAGATTTGTGGAGATGAGCAGCCATGACTCCACTCTAAATTGCATAGGGCATATTCTAGTACGCAGTGCATTCTGGGTACTGATGTATGCCATTGGCGCCTAGAATTACTCAACGGATCCTTTTTAAGATCAGGCCAGAGAGAATCGCTTTGGCGAATTATTAATTTAAATGAAGTATTACTATGTTTTTTCCTTGGCTGCAGTTCGGGTCTGTCTCTGACTCATGAGAAGTGAAAATGGATAGACGAATGTGCAGCTCGAGATCTGGCTCGCGTTCTATTTCTGTCCCATCCAGCAGGACGGATAGAATGTCTTGGCGGGCCAGATATGGCCCTTGGGCTGTATTTTGCCCACCAGTGATCGAGGGGAACAGATGCACAAATCATTAAAAGCAGGTTAACAAGGCAATGGAAATGTAAATAAAGCACTGGGTCTCATTTCTAGAGTAAGAGAATTACAAAGCAGAGAAGTTTTCTTAAACGTATATAGAACTTGATTAGACCACACTTGGAATACTGTGTTCAGTTTTGGTCTCCATATTATGAAAAAGATATACAGGCACTGTGGCTGTTGCAAAAAAGATTTCCAAGGATGACACCAGAAGTGAGAGGTTATAAGTATCCAGAATGGCTGAACATGCTGGGGCTCTTTCTCTAGAAAAGAGAAGGCTCAAAGAGATCTTTATAATTATGTAGCTGTTTGTTAGGGTAGATGTAGAGAAGATGTTGCCACTTGTGAGGAGTCCAAAACTAGGAACGAAATATAAGATAGTCACTAATAAATCCAATAAGAAATTCAGGAGAAACCTCTTTACCAGAGAGTGGTTAGAATGTAGAGCTTGCTAGCACGTGGAGTTAAGGTGAATAGCTGAGCGCCTTTAACGGGAAGCTAGATACGTACATGAGAGAGAAAGGAATAGAAGGATATGATAGGGTGAGGTGAACTAAGGTGAGAGAATGCTCGTGTGGAGCATAAACACCGTCATGGACATGTTGGGCAGAATGGCCTGTTTCTGTGAAGTAAATAATATGTAATTTTATAGTGAATTCTGAAAAGACATGGTACAGCACTCGAAACAATCTTCAGCAATGAGCTGGGTGTCACAAAGGGTCAAAATACTGACCTTTCACCCCTACCAATCTGAAGGACTTGTGTAAAATGAATGTGGTGAGTTCAAACAGAGTCCTTGGTGAGAGGTCAGATTTGTACCAAACCAGGCCCGAAATTGGCAGATGGACTGACGAACAAGTGCCTTTAAAAGTCTGCTTAATCCCTTTCAGTCATGTGTGTGTTTCAGCATGTTTGTGTGTGTGTTTGTCTTTGTGTGTCAATATACAGACACAGAACCCAACCTAACAAAAATCAGTCAGTCTGAGTCTTGAATGTTTCAGTTGAGCTCCAGCTTTTTGGGGGGAGAGATTTCCAGATTGCGACTGACCTTTGTGTGAAGAAGTGCATTCTGGCCTCACTCCTGAACGGCCTAGCTTTAACTTTTAAGTTTATTCCCCTTGTTCTGGACTCTCCCACCAGATGAAATAGTATCTCTCTATCATCTTAAACGTGTCAATGATATCATCCTTCATTTTCTATCTTCAAGGAAGTAAAAGACTTGTCTATGCCACCTGTCCTCATAATTTAATCCTTTTAGCCCCGGTATCAATCTGCTGAATCTGTGCTGCACCCCCGCCAAAGCTAATACATCATTCGTGAGGTCTAGAACTGAACACAATTCTCTCGATGGGCTCTTCCTTTGCATGGTTTAGTTTGCGCGGATGCAATTCATCCAGTCCTGAGGATTTATCGTTTCTACATTTTCCTAGTTTATAAATTCAGGAACAGAAATGGTCTGGAGTAGGGCTGGGGACAGAGTGACAGTAGTAATGCCAAGGTAATGAGGATGTGCCCTGGGAGTGCTTGATAGTGACACTGGAGTTAAACTGGAGGAAGGAACATCGGAACAGGAACAGGCCATTCAGCTCCTCGAGCCTGTTCCCCCATTCAGTGAGATCAGGGCTGATCTGTCTCTTAACTCTGTAGATACTGGATTCTTTTCCCTTCAATCTGTTTCAGCGAATTCACTGACACACGAACACTTTTAGTCTTAGCAACATAAGACCTTTATTAGAGATTCTCCGGCCGGGACCTGTTAAGATAAAGGGAACACCCTCGATTTGAGCCTGTCCATCTCTCTCCTGACAAGGCCCGTAACAGTACAAAAGCTCAATATTTATACATTGTTACAGCAGAACGTATTTGAGTGACACTCAGTTTATACAATCATTGGTCGACTTCCCCCAATAGCATACCCAATTGCAGGCTAACAACCCTCCAAATAGGGCGGGCTCCAGGGATGTGTTTATAGTTTCGATTTTATATAGCATTTCCCTATTTTATGGCTGATTATTAGCAGCCCCTCGTCTGACTCATGCCTGACTTTGCTTTTTGCGTAACTTGTGTTTGACCACAACTCTGAGTAACCTCTTTTTGTGTCGACATTGCAAATATCTCAGCTTGACATTTTCTTTTAGCCATTTTCCCATGATCCTATTCAACTGACACATTCACAACTCTTCTATTCACATTCTCAACTCCTTCCACCTGCTTTACCTCCGTATCCTTTTATACCCCTCCCCCGAAAAATCTCTGCTCATCCACAGCTCCGAGCTTCTCGCCGTTAGAGAAGTGTATGTGTGTCAATCTTTGTAGCTGTGTATGTGTTTATGTATATATTTTGATATATGAATGTGTACGTGCTTGTGTATGTGCTTCTGTGGGTATGTCTCTACGTGTGTGTATGTGTCTGTGTGAGATTGTCTCTTCCTCCTTGTTCTGTTGCTCACTAAATGCAGTTCAGTATCAATGTGTCTCGGCCATTCACCTCCCCAGAAAGTGCTGATTTTCTGTTTCAATTGGTGCATTCTGATCAATTTGATTCTGGTATTTAACAGCAGAAAACAACTGCTGCAGAGTCTCAGCAAATGAATCTCTATTTGGATTATTTCACCGGTCCTGGCAACTGCTCCATAGGAACAGGAGTAGGCCATTGAGCCCCTCGAGCCTGTTCCCCCATTCAATGAGATGATGGCTGATCTGTGACCTTACTCCATATACCCACCTTTGACCAGATCCTTTAATACCTTTAGTTAACAAACAGCTATCAATCTCCGATTTAAAATTAACAACTGATCTAGCATCAATTGGTGTTTGAGGAAGCAAGTTCCAAACTTCTACCACCCATTATGTGTACATGTGTTTCCTCATTTCACTGCTAAAAGTTCTGGCTCTAATTTTTAGACTGTCCCGAGTCCTAGAATCCCCAACCAGCGAAATAGTTTCTCTCTATCTACCCCATCTGTTCCGTTTAATATCTTAAACTTCGATCAGATCAGCCCTTAACCTAAATTCTAGGGGATACAGCCCTAATTTGTGTAATTTTTCCTCATACCTTAAATCTTGGAGTCCAAGTATCATTGTGGTAAATCTACGCTGCACTCGCTCCAAGGCCAATATAACCTTCCTAAGGCATGGTGCCCAGAACTGCTCACAGTGCTCCAGGTGTTGGCTAACCAGGGCTTTGTATAGCTGCAGCATAACCTCTACCCCATAGTATTCTAGTGCTCTAGATGTAAAAACCAGCGTTCCATTAGCCTTTCTGATTATTTTCTGTACTTGTTCATGACATTTTAATGATCTCTGTACCTGGACTCCCAAGTCTCTGTGGACCTCCACTGTTTTTAGCTTTTTACCATTTAGAAAGTACCTTCTTGTATCCTTTTTAGGTCCAAAGTGGATGACCTCACATTTGTCTACATTGAAATCGATTTGACGCAGTTTTGCTCATTAACTTAATCTATCGCTATCCCTTTGAAATTTGATGCTTTCAACTACACTGCCTGCAATGCCATCTTTCTTTTGTGTCAGCGGCAAATTTAGATATATGACTTTCTATTGCCATCAACTAAGTCATTAATAAATACTAGGGATAGTTGAATCCCCAACACAGATCCCTGTGGGACACCACATCCTGCCAACTTGAGAACCAACCTTTGTCCCTACCCTCTGTCACCTACAGCTCAGTCAATTTCCTAACCAGGTCAATAATTTGCAATGAATTCCTACTATCACCAAATTCCTCCACCCTGCTTGCAATCCACTTATCTGTGATGTTACAAGAAAAAGCTATATTCCAATCTGGTGATTATTTACCTTACTCACCGAATACCTACCAGTGAATTCGTACTATCACCAAATTAATCCACTCGGCTTGTGTGAACGATCCAGTGATGGATTCCCACCAGCCCGAGCTCTCTCTCTAAATCTACTGGGCCTTGTTTTCCATTATTTTTGACAGCCTATGTCTGTTTTTGAAGCAGTTTGGTCATTTTGTGCATTTATCTGAAACTTTTGAATAATCGGCAAGCGACACGTACTGATCTGCTGAGTTTATTTCCAGAGGACACCTATGCCGCGAGGGAGCAGGTTTCATAGCCAGGTTAAAATAGAATAAACCCAAACTCACATTCCAGAGATTGACGGGTACAAAAAAAACCTACACTCTCATACTAGTAGCTGACAGGTAGAGTAAAACCCGCACTCGCATAGCAGAGACTGACAGGTACAGAATTAAACCCACATTCCCACAGCAGAGACTGACAGGTACAGAATAAAACCCACACCCAGTTATCAGAACAATAATATGCAGCAAGTAAAACCCATAGTCCCCTATCATAGTCCCTGACAGGGACACACTCACACACCAGAGACTGACGGAAAGAGTAAAACTCTCTAGGAAATCCCACTCCAGTGTCCGGCTCACCGAATCATTTTGCTGGTAATTCGGATTATAATTAAAATTCTCTCAATGTGGCCCATTTAATTGGTGATAAAAGCAACTTGTGAAACAATCCCATTTTTGCTGATTTAAATAGTGACAAAAAGATGGTCTGAGCATGCACTAAGTACATGCTGCTCCCCCCTCTCACCGCCTAGTGTTTAAACCGACGGGAAGGGCCCATGTGAGCTCCCCTCCCCCAGCTCTGTCAGCGGCTGCCGTTTCCTCTGTACTGGGCTGATGATCGTTGAACACATCAGGAAGCGGAGATATCCCGGGCCCGAGTAAGGGAGCAAACAGCAGCCTCCTTACAGCAGCTCATCACATTAGCACTGTGTCCACAGATGGGCTTTGAGTCGGGGTAAGTTCAGCGGCAGTCGGGGGCTGTCTGTAAGAGGTGGAGTGGAGCAGGAATTAGTTCTGGAACATGGAGTGAGTGGGGGAAGGGAGAGGCCATTCTCGGGCTGTGTGTGTACGGTGCAAGGTAACAGAGAAAGTAAATCACCTCGCTCTTTCAAATCAGTGCTGCTTTCTTTCCCCAAATCAGTAGTGAATGTTCCTGATTCAGTTCCAATCTCAGTGTCTGTTGTTCTTGGACATTGAACAGTGGAAACACAGCCTGACTGTGGAGTGTCATAAAGTGCATCTATTGCAGGCACCAGGAGAGGAGTGTGAAAGGAGACATTTCAATAATCGGTTATTTTGTTTCGGTGTGTTGAATTCTCTAGAACCGTGTTGCAGGTGATCGAGAGATACATTGTCGCTCCCTCAGATACATCTGTGACATTCTGTTAACTGTACAGGCTCTCAGCTCTGTTTCATTAGACTGAAAACAATTGTTGTACAGCCCAGGTACCTGTGGTTATAATCCAGGAAGCGATTCAGAACTTTACAGATTGTCCCATGGAAGTGGGAGATATAAACCTGGACTCTGCCAATCGGGTGTTCCCATTCATGGACCAGTGCTGGGTTTGGGTTGTGTCTGGATGCTGATAACTTACTATAGAACTGTCTGACACAGCTGGTGTGGGGAATCTGATCACTCACCACACCTCCGCCACGACCGTCCCGCTCCTCTGCTCATGGTCGTGGCGGAGGTGTGGTGAGTGATCGAGATGGAGGGGCATTGAGGGATCGTGGCTGAGATTCGGTGGGTGATCGTGGCGGAGGTTCGGCAAATGTTTGGTGTGGATGTGCGGTGGGAGATCATGGCGGAGGTGCGGCGAATGTTTGTGGCGGAGGAGCGGCAAGAGATTGTGACGGAGGTGTGGCGAATGAGGGTACAGGGCCCAGAAGAGCCGAGGGCCCAGGGGCAGCACAGGCCAGCCCACACTGGGTCTGTGTGCACTAGGTCCGTGCAGCCGAGCAGGTCTCCAGTCCTGGTCAACCCTTGCCACTGGATAAAGTCCTAGCTCTGTCAAGTACATGTGGTGGCTGATGTGCAGCGGTCACCACACGTTAAAAAAATCCACGCACAGGCATCTTCGACCCTTTCAATTGGAGTCAGGATTGAAATATCAGGTCCTTCATTGAAACATCTGTGAGCTCACGTGGAAGCAAGTCATCCTGGTTCGAGGGACCGCCTATGATGATGATGATGATGATGATGATGAGAGAATCTGAGTGCCGCTGTACTGCAGTGAGGTCAGACAATGTCACTGTTTGTATCGCGCATTCCTCTCTCCAGATACTTTACTTTATTATAAAGAAACACATTAATTATAACTTTATTATAGTCTACAGGCACCTGTCCATGACTGTACCTAATATTTTTCTCATATTATTCTCAGAGCAAAATACTTCACCCCCAGAATAAATGTGATCTTTCCGCCACCTGGAACACAAGGAACAGTGCAGGCAGCTCCTTCTCACACACAGTAAGTACATTATCACTCACAGAGCGCAGAGACACAGAACTGACCTCAATCATATTGTCACAGGTAGCAGAAGCTGTCAGTCCCACAGTGATCCAAATCCCAGAGTTACATTATGAATCCCACAGTCACTTGGAACAGTACAATAAGATGTTGTTTCAAAGTCCAAACATATCGCTCTGAGAGGCAGATCCATTTTCACTCCCTTACTCACACACAAGGACTGACTGACACGGTGTCAATCCACAATGGGGTCTGTACACTGACTCTCAAACCCAGCAACTAACATACAAGAGCAGAGAAACGGAGGTAATGGACTGAACCAAACCTCCTGAGATAATCACAGATAATCTCAAACTAGCATAGGCCGAAAGAAGGAACAGAATCCAACAGTCACAGCAAGAATAGCTGACAACAAGAGACTGTCAATTACATAATAACTCTCGCACTCAAACACATCACCATTCTAACAGAGACATAGTGAACCCCACATCCACAAACAGTGCCGGGGACTGAGAGACACAGAATGGATCCCACACCCACAAACAGTGCCAGGGATTGAGAGACACAGAATGGATCCCACACCCACAAACAGTGCCAGGGATTGAGAGACACAGAATGGACCCCACACCCACACACAGTGCCAGGGATTGAGAGACACAGAATGGACCCCACACCCACAAACAGTGCCAAGGATTGAGAGACACAGAATGGACCCCACACCCACAAACAGTGCCAGGGATTGAGAGACACAGAATGGATCCCACACCCACAAACAGTGCCAGGGATTGAGAGACACAGAATGGACCCCACACCCACAAACAGTGCCAGGGATTGAGAGACACAGAATGGACCCCACACCCAGAAACAGTGCCAGGGATTGAGAGACACAGAATGGACCCCACACCCACAAACAGTGCCAGGGATTGAGAGACACAGAATGGACCCCACACCCACAAACAGAGCCAGGGACTGAGACACAGAATGGACCCCACACCTACACACAGTGCCAGGGACTGAGAGACACAGAATGGATCCCACACCTACAAACAGAGCCAAAGACTGAGACACAGAATGGACCCCACACCTACACACAGTGCCAGGGACTGAGAGACACAGAATGGATCCCACACCTACAAACAGAGCCAAAGACTGAGACACAGAATGGACCCCACACCCACACGCAGTGCCAGGGACTGAGAGAGACAGAATGATACATACACTCGGGCACAGTGAATGACGGATTGAGATTGAATCACAATCACATATGGTAACACACTGACTGACTGGCAGATATAGGTTAAAATCCACACTCACATATCGAAAAGTGACTGGTGCAGAGTAAAATGGATATTCACATAACTTTTATTCTGTACCTCTCAGTTTTTGTTAATACATTCTGTAAACCAGCCGATATAGAATAAAATACACACTTGCATCCCAGAGTCAGACAGCTATAAAGTAAAACACACACTCACATACCAGAGACTGGAAGATATGACTAATATCCACACTCCTGTACAAGAAACTGGCAGGTACTGATTAAAATACACAATCACATCCTGGAAACTAACAATTGGAGAGTAACAACAACAGACAAATACCAGAAATTGACAGATAAAGATTAAAACCATACTCACATTCCAAAGACTGACAGATACAGAGTAAAGCCCACACTCACACCACAGAGAGTGACACATACAGTCTATGATACACTCACACATGAGAAAATGACAGCTACAGAGTCAAACCCACATTCACATCCCAGAGAGTGACAGCTACAGAGCAAAATCAACAGCCACATAAAAGATACTGATCGATGCAGAGTCAAACACACGCTCACATCCCACAGCCTAACAGGTACAGATTAAAACAGACTCACACATCAGAAACTGACAGATACAGCACAAAAGCAGCACTATCACAGCAGAAACTGACGGGTACAGATTAAAACCCCTATTAATATACTAGAAACTGACAGGGACAAAATAAAACCCAACTCAGATTTGAGAAAATGAAAGTTACAGAGTACAACCCAGACTCACATCGCAGATATTAACATACAGAGTAAAACTCTCACTTTCATCCCAGAGCCTGAATGATAGAGGAAAACCACACTTGCATACCAGAAACTGACAGATACAGAGTAAAACTCTCACTCTCACATCAGAGACTAACAGATACAGAGTAAAATCCACACTTGCATCACAGACAGACAGCTATAGAGTAAATTCTGCACTCCCATATCCGAGACTAAGCTATACAGAGTAAAACTTACACTTACATAAAAGACAATGAGAGATACCCGCTCTCAGATATCATAAACTGACAGATACAGGCTAAAGTCCACTCTCACATATCAGAAACTGCCAGGTACTGATTAAAGCCCACGTTAACATACGAGAAAATGACAGCTATAGAATAAAACCCCACTCACATACCAGAGTCTGAATGATAAAGTATAAAATCACACTCGCATAGCAGAGAAAGACAGCTATAGAATAAAACCCACTCACATACCAAAGACGTGACTGATACAGAGTAAAACGCACACTCACATCCCAGAGACTGAGAACTACATAGTTTTACCTACATTCCTATACCGGAAACAGACAGGTACAGAAAAAATTAACACTCACATCCCAGAAACTGGCAGGTACAGAGGAAAACCCATGTTACAAATTCAGAAAATAACAGGTACAGAATAAAACTCACATAACAGAAACTGACAAGTACAGAATAAATCCCCAATCACATACGAGAAACTGACAGGTACAGGATAATACCCACATTGACATACCAGAGACCGACAGGTACAGAGTAAAATCCACACTCACATCCCGGAGACAGGCAAAAACAGAGTGGAACTCGCAGTCACATTCCAGAAGCTGACATGGTGTATAATAAAACCCACTTTTGCCCACCAAAAACTGAAGAAAGAACAACAGAACAACACTCACGTAGCAGATACTGACAGCTGTAAGAGAATAAGAAATAGTTGGCGGTAAGGCCGCTCGAGCCTGCTCCACAATTCATTACATTCATGGCTGAACTTCATCCTGAACTCCTGCCTGATACCCATTTCCCTTGATTCCCTTTGTTCTCTGTCTTGAATATACTCAATGACTGAGTGTCTCAGACCTATGTGTATAGAATTCCAAAGATTCACATCCCTCTGAGTGAATACATTGCTCCTCATCTCAGTCCTAAGTGTCCGATCCCTTATCCTGAGACTATGACCCCTAGATCGAGACTATCCAGCAAAGGGAAACATCCTCACAGCATCTACTCTGCCAAGACTTCTAAGATTTTTTTTAGGTTTCAATGAGCTCAGCTCTCATTCTTCTAAACTCCAGAGTGTATAGGTGCATTTCACTCAATCTCTCTAACCCAGGATTCAATGTTGCACCCCCTCTAATATCCTTCCTTAGGCAATGAGACCAAAACTGTGCCCAGTAATCCAGGTGTGGTCTCACCAAAGCCCTACATAATTGCAGCCACATTTCTTTACTCTTATACTCCAAACCCCTTGTAATAAAGGCCAACATATCCTTTACCTTCCTAATTGCTTGCAGTAGCTGCAAGTTAACTATATGTGATTTGTGTACAATGATACTCAAATCCCCCTGAATAACTATATTTGCTAGTCTCTCCTCTTTTAAACATTCTGCTTTTTGATTCATATAAAATTTAACACACACTCACATCCCATAGTCTGAATTATACAGTGTAAAACACACACTCACATCCCATAGTCTGAACTATACAGTGTAAAACACACACTCACATCCCATAGTCTGAACTATACAGTGTAAAACCCACACTCACATCCCATAGTCTGAACGATACAGTGTAAAACACACATTCACATCCCATAGTCTGAACTGCACAGTGTAAAACACACACTCACATCCCATAGTCTGAACTATACAGGGTGACAGATTGAGCAGAGACAGCAGCCTCTGAGCTTCCAGATCCACCTCCAAACTTCACACTCGAGCATTGAAATACTTGCCTGCTTCCCCCCCCCTACCCCCGGCCACTCGTCTCCCCGCCCAGTGTTTAAACCGACGGGAAGGGCCCATGCGACCTCTCCTCCCCCAACTCTGCCAGTGGCTGCCATTTCCTCTGTGCTGGGCTGATAATCGTTGAACACATCAGGGAGCGGAGATATCCTGGGCCAGAGTAAGGGAGCAAACAGCAGCCACCTTACAGCAGCTCATCGCGTTGGGACTGTGTCCGCAAATGGGCTTTGTGTCAGGGAATCGGGGGCTGTTTGTAAGAGGCAGAATGGAGCAGGAAGTAGTTCGGGAACGTGGAGTGAGTGGGGGAAGGGAGCGGGGATATCCCGGGCTGTGTGTGTACAGTGTAAGGTAACAGAGAAAGTTAATCACCACACTCTTTCAAATCATTGCTGGTTTCTGTCACCAAACCAGTAGTGAATGTTCCTGATTCAGTCCCAATCTCACCGTGTCTGCCCTTCTTGGACATTGAACAGTGGAAACACAGCCTGACAGTGAGGATGTGAGGAGTGTCACAAAGTGCATCTATTGCAGGCACCAGGACAGAAAGTAGACATTTCAAATTTGGTAATTTTGTTTCAGTGCGTTGAGTTCTCCAGAACCGTGTTGAAGGTGATCGAGAGATACATTGTCGCTCCCTCAGATACATCATGATCCGGGCTCTGTGACATTCTGTTGACTGCACAGGCACTTAACTCGGTTCCAATAAACTGAGAACAATTGTTGTACAGCCCAGGTACCTGTGGTTATAATCCAGAAAGTGATTCAGAATTTTACAGGTAGTCCTATGGGAGTGGAGGATATAAACCTCGATTGTATTAATCGGGTGATCCCATTCATGGACCAGTGCTGGGTTTGGGTTGTGTCTGGTTGCTGATAACTTTCTATAGAACCGTCCTACACACCTGGTGTGGAAAATCTGAGTGCCGCTGTACTGCAGTGAGGTCAGACAAGGACACTGTTTGTATCACAGTTTCCTCTCTCCAGATACTTTACTTTATTATAAACATATACATTCATTACAACTTTATTTTATATTTTCCCCATCAGTTGTCCATATCATAACTAATATTTTTCTGGTATTATTCTCAAAGCAAAATACTTCATTGAGCCAGTATAAATGATATTTCTTCCACCCAGAACACAAGAAAAAGTGCAGGCAGCTCCTTCTCACATATAGTAAGTACATTATCACTCACAGAGCACAGAGACACAGAACTGACCTCAATCCTGTTATCACAGGCAGCAGAAGCTGTCAGTCCAACAGTGATCTGAAGTGGCTGAGTTACATTGTGAATCTTACAGCCACACAGAACGGTAGGATCAAATGCTGTTTCACTATTGAAACATATCACATTCATATACCAGATACTGAAATATACAGAATAAAACCCACACTTGCACACCAGAAACTGATGGGTATAGATTAAACCCCACACATAGACCAGAAAATGACAGCTATGGGATAAAACCAACACTCAAATACCAGGAACTGACAGGTACAGATTAATCCCCACTTTCACATATCAAAGACTGAAAGGTACATCTTAAAACCACTCTCTCATACCAGAAACAGACAGATACAGAATATCACCCACACTCACATACCAGAAACTAATAGGTACAGATTAAAGCCCACAATAATAGACCAGAAATTGATAGGTACAGATTAACCCCACACTCATATACCAGAAACTGATATGTACAGATTAAACCCACACTCACATACCAGAAACTGATGGGTACAGGTTAAACCCCACATTCGCATACCAGAGATTGAAATGTATAGAATAAAATACACACTCACATATAAACTGACAGTTACAGAAAAAATACACAGTCACATACCAGAGACTGACAGGTACAGATTAAAGACCACACTCACATACCAGAAACTGACAGGTACAGATTAACCCCACAGTCATATACCAGAACCGAGAGGTACAGAATAAACCCACACTCACATAGCAAGCTGACAGGTGCAGATTAACCCACACTAACATACCAGAGACAAATGGATACAGAATAAACACCACACTCAAATACTAGGGAGTGACAGGTACAGATTAAAACCCACAATCACATAACCGAAACTGAGGGGTAGAGAGTAACCCCAACAATCATATACCAGTAACTGACAGGTACAGATTAAATGCCACATTCATATACCAGAGATAGACAGGTACAGAATAAAATACACACTCTCATACTATAATCTGACACCATCAGTTCCCGGGTGATCCAGACCGCCGTGCGCCTGCTGCTGCCTGGGGAGCTGGCCAAACACGCCGTGTTGGAAGGGACAAAGGCGGTAACCAAGTACACCAGCTCCCAGTAAAACTCCACGCTGTCCTGAGAACAAACCAGAAACACAACGGCTCTTTTAAGAGCAACCCACGACCTCTCTGAAAGACCTAAAGCGCATCACCCTTTAGACTCAATTTACTGTAATTATTTCCTGAACAAGTGTGTTTGGGAACCTTTGCAGTTCCAGCTGTGGAGTTAGTTTTGAATTAACATAAGCAGCTTCACTGTCTGGTTCGACATTAGGACCGCTGTTGAATTTCCCGCCATTCAAGCTACAAACACGATTCCTTGTCGCTCGTTCCCATTTACAGCGCCTGCCGAGGAATTAAGAGCTTGTTTAGGGAATGAGGCTCAGATTTCAGTCACCTCATTCTCTCGCAAGCCCTTTACAAGTTTATTTTTCAATTCCTGTTACGGTCAATCCGTTTATTAACCCGGGACTCCCTGCAGTGTAAAAACCCAGAATGGGAGTTCGTACAGAGACCAGAACGGGAGCAGTGTGAACACTCTATCCCTCTTCCCTTTTCACATAAGGGCTCCCAGTTCTGGTCTCACTCCCGCCTGTGCGGAAGATCAATCCATGATTTGTGATTCCCAACTTTTACACAGTTTGAGCTGGAATGTGTCCTGTTACAGAATCAGTGAGGATTGATTGCCGTCCGTTACAGACAGATTGACAGTGAACGCGAATTTAATTTTGATTGTAACAGCCTGGAATTAGTAAGGGAAATATGGAATTAAATAAAAGGAAGTAAAATCTGTTTGTAAACCTTTGGCTAATGGTGCATTTATTAACATAATCCGCACTTTAAAAAATTATTGGCGGTGTTTTTGAAATTAAAAATCGTTCGAGGTGTGACTGTTGAGGACAGGAATTTCCGCCCTCGTTTCATTGGTGGTCTCAACAGACAATGGGTAAGGCGAGAGATTAACATTCAACGGCGATTTCAGTAAAGAATCATCATGACTGGAGGAGGCAAAGGACTGGGTAAAGGCAGAGCCAAACGGCACCATAAAGTGCTCCGTAATAACATCCAGGGCATCACCAAACCAGCCATCCGCCGCCTGTCTCGCCGTGGCCGTGTCAAGCGGATCTCGAGCCTGATCTACGAGGAGACCCGCGGGGTGCTGAAGGTTTTCCTGGAGAATGTGATCAGGGATGCGGTCACCTACACTGAACACGCCAAGCGCAAGACGGTCACTGCCATGGATGTGGTGTACGCTCTGAAACAGCAGAGCTGCACTCTCTATGGATTCGGCGGCTGAATAACGTGACCCTTTCCCCCTAACACAACACAAAGGCTCTTCTCAGAGCCACCCACCTCCTCACAGAGAGAGCAGTGACCTGGGGAACGGGGGCGAGATAGTTGATTTACATTTTGTTCTGTATAGATATGTTTTTTGCCAAGATCTATATTGTGGTGTTAGGTGTTTTAAATCAGCATATACACGATGGACAGAATGTCCTTTTAGTCTTCAAATCATAGACATTTACGGGGCATTCCAGATGAAGGTAATACTGAAAAAACTAATGTAGTTAGAACATAAGAACATAAGAAATAGGAGCAAATGTAGGCCATACGGCCCCTCGAGCCTGCTCCGCCATTTAATACGATCATGGACTCTGGTCTACTTCCCTGCCCCATATTCCCTTATTCCCTTATCATTAAGAAACTGTCTGTTTCTGTCTTAAATTTATTCAATGTCCCAGCTCTCTGAGGCAGCGAATTCCACAGATTCACAATCCTCAGAGAAGAAATTTCTCCTCATCTCAGTTTTAAATGGGCGACCTCTTATTCTAAGATTAAGCCCTCTAGTTCTAGTTTCCTCTAGCAGTGGAAACATCCTCTCTGCATCCACCTTGTTAAGCCCCCTCATAATCTTATATGTTTCGATAAGATCACCTCTCATTCTTCTGAATTCCAATGAGTAGAGGCCCAACCTACTCAACCTTTCCTCAAGTCAACCCCCTCATTCCGGAATCAACCTTGTGAAACTTCTCTGAACTGCCTCCAAAGCAAGTATATCCTTTTGTAAATATGGAAACCAAAACTGCATGCAGTATTCCAGGTGTGGCCTCACCAATACCCTGTACAACTGTAGCAAGACTTCCCTGCTTTTATACTCCATCCCCTTTGCAATAAAGGCCAGATTCCATTGGCCTTCCTGATCACTTGCTGTACCTGCATACTAACCTTTTGTGTTTCATGCACAAGTACCCCCAGGTCCCGCTGCATTGCAGCACTTTGAAATCTTTCACCATTGAAATAATAACTTGCACTTTGGCAGAAAAAAATCAAAGAGCATGACCTCACACTTTCCAATATTATACTCCATCTGCTAAATCCTTGCTCACTCACTTAGCCTGTCTATGTCCTTTTGCAGAATTTTTGTGTCCTCCTCACCCATTGCTTTTTCTCCCATCTTTGTATCGTCAGCAAACTTGGCTGCGTTACACTCGGTCCCTTCTTCCAAGTCATTAATATAGATCATAAATAGTTGGAGTCCTAGCACTGATCCCTGTGGCATCCCATTGGTACTGATTGCCAACCCGGGAATGAACCATTTATCCCCACTCTCTGGTTTCTGTTTGTTAGCCAATCCTCTATCCATGCTAATATATTACCCCCAACCCCGTGAACTTTTATCTTGTGCAGTCAGTAACCTTTTATGTGGCACCTTGTCAAATGCGTTCTGGAAGTCCAAATACACCACATCCACTGTTTCCCCATTATCCACCCTGTTCGTGACATCCTCAAAAGAATTCCAGCAAATTTGTCAAACATGACTTCCCCTTCATAAATCCGTACTGTTACATCTATGTTACAGCAGTGACAGATAAGAAAGGTGTTGAATTAAACGATGGGAGGAAGGCAGCATCAGGGCGGAAGGACAGTGAGGGTCCCTTGCCCTCATAGAAGGACTCCCAAGTCCTATACAGAAGTGACCCTCAGGCAATCTCGGTTACAAGCCGGTCAATGTCTCGAACATGTAGAAATGTAGATCGACAAACACAGCTGTTCAGATTATTGAATGTATATATAGAAAAAAACGTGAATGAACCTTCCTCATAAGTCCGGCCGTCATTAACCATTTTTGCCTGAGAGCAGAATAGAAACATAAAGAACGGAGTATAAATCGGGAGTATAAATTGATGACCTAATTTAAGAATTTGAGATTGTGGCGAGCAATAAATCTGATTGGTATCTTTAAACATCCAATCAGAGAGATACAGAACAATGGAAATTGACAACGCAGCCAATGAACCAATCACAGTCATTGCCTTCACCCATCCCTCATTAGCATAGGGCTGTGGGCGGAGTGTGGGGCTGCCTATATAATGCGAGCCCAGAGCAAGATTTTCTTCATATCCGTGCCTGACTGAACAAGACGATGCCTAGGGTGGCTTGACCCATCCACCTCCATGGAGGTGTGTGGGGGACCTGACCCATCCACCTCCATGGCACGAACCTGGTATTGCAGTACTTCCAGGAACGGTGCAGTGGCTCTAGGCCTTTTGGCTAAGAGCATTGGCGCAGAGTGATCCTTGAATGGGCCCAAGGTGACCTCTGGCGTTTGTGATTTGACAAAGAATTGGAACGATTGGCTACGAATTTAAAAAAAAAAACAATTTCGAAAAAGGGTGCCAAGAAAGTCATCAAGAAAACACCACCAAAGGGCGGCAAGAAGCGCCGAAAGTCGAGGAAGGAGAGTTACTCCATCTACATCTACAAAGTGATGAAGCAGGTTCACCCCGACACCGGCATCTCCTCCAAGGCCATGGGCATCATGAACTCGTTTGTGAACGATATTTTCGAGCGCATTGCGGGTGAGGCTTCCCTCCTAGCCCATTACAACAAGCGCCGCACCATCAGTTCCAGGGAGATCCAGACCGCCGTGCGCCTGCTGCTGCCCGGGGAGCTGGCCAAGCACGCCGTGTCGGAAGGGACAAAGGCGGTGACCAAGTACACCAGCTCCAAGTAAAACTTCACGTTGTCCTGACAGAACAAACCCCAAACACAACGGCTCTTTTAAGAGCCACCCACAACATCATTGAAAGAGCTGCACAAACACATCAGCCTTTAGACTGAATTTACTGTAATTATTTCCCGAACAAGTGTGTGTGAGAACCTTTGTAGTTCCAGCTGTAGATTTAGTTTTGAATTCTCATAAGTAGCTTCACTGACCGGCTTGACCTTGGCGTCACTGGAATTTCCTGCAGTGAGTAAACTACAAACACGGTCCCTGATCTCTTTCCCTTTGTTCTCAGACCCGTTCATTCACAGCGCCTGCTGACGAATTTATTTTGGGGGGCGGGGAAACTCCGATTTCAGTCACACTCTCACTCAAGCCCTTTTCACGTGTTTTTTTTATTCCGTTGCGCTCAGTCTGTTTATTAACCCGAGACTCCCCGCAGTGTAACAACCCAGAATGGGAGTTCTTAGAGACTAGAACAGGGGCAGTTTGAACTCTGTCCCTCTTCTCTTTTTTTACAGAAGGACTCTCCGTACTGGTCTCACTCCCAAAGCAGCTCCTGTGAAAACAAGTTCACTTTTACAAAGATGGAGCTGGAATGTGTCCCGTTACAGAATCAGTGGGGACTGAGTCCCGCCCGTTACAGACAGTTTGAAACTGAAGCCGAATTTAATCCTGATTGTAACAGGTTGGAATTTGCAAGGGGAACATGGAATAAGACAAAAGGAAACAAAAAGTGTTTTGAAGTATTTGGCTAATGGTGAAGTTGCTAACATAATCCGCAATTTTCACAATTATTGGCGGGATTTTTGAATTAAAAAAATCGTTAGGTTCTGGCTGTTGAGAACCAGTAATTTCCGCCCTCCTTTCATTGCTGGACTAAGCAGGCTGTGATTGGTCATCGGAAACAGCCAATGAAATCCACGACAGAGTGACCAATCACAAGTTTGCTCCCTGCGTCCATCCAGAAGGTATAAGAAGGGCAGACTGCTCCTGGGCACGGCCAAGGGTGCCATCAGCCGGCGGTCGAGGGGGTCGTTCAACCTGACTGCCTGCCTCTCTTCCGCTCTTACATCCGGTCCAGGGTGTCCTTGGAGATGGAGCACGTGGTGTCCACCGGTACGCTCGCGGCCTTCCGCGAGAGGTGGGCACCGGAGGGACTGGAGTGCATCATCACGCCCGGCAACCAAATTTTAATTTGATTTTACGTTTTTTAAGTTTAATTTGTCTTAATTGCCGGTGCTTTTAGTGTCCCCCTTCCCTTTTATAGGGGGCACTGGGAAAAATTGTGATTTTAGTGCCCAAAAAAAAGAAAAACACAAAAAAAAAGGGGGGGGAAAAAAAAGGGCCTTGTAAATGTCTGGAGTGTCACCCAGGTCGGGTGGCACCGTTTAATGTTTTTATGTTTTGCAGGTAAACTCAAAAGAGTTAAGAAGGGCAGATGTGGGAGGAGTTTCTCATTCCTTGTCTGAACCTGCGGATTGTGGAAATGTATGGAAGAGTAAAAACTAGCGGTAAAGCTCGGGCCAAGGCCAAGGCCAAGTATCGCTCCTCCCGGGCCGGACTGCAGTTCCCTTCGGGCCGTGTTCACAGGCTCCTGCGAAAGGGGAACTACGCTCAGCGTGTGGGTGCCGGAGCCCCGGTCTACATGGCTGCTGTGCTCGAGTATCTGACCGCTGAAATCCTGGAGCTAGCCGGCAACGCGGCCCGCGACAACAAGAAGACCCGCATCATCCCTAGACACCTGCAGCTGGCCATCCGCAACGACGAGGAGCTCAATAAGCTGTTGGGAAAGGTGACCATCGCTCAGGGCGGGGTGTTGCCTAATATCCAGGCTGTGCTGCTGCCCAAGAAAACCACCACTTCGTCCAAGACCAAGTAAAGCGGACAAGATTTAAACTAATAACCCAAAGGCTCTTTTCAGAGCCACTCACAGTATCTGTGAAAGGGCTGCTTACTGTATTAATGGAGACCTTGTGTTCAGGTACCAATAAATTGGTCTATTTCAGACCTGTATGCGGGAGTTTTCAGTTCCTGGTATCTGCATTACGGTTCTCTGCTCACGCAAACTGTTCTAGTTAGCAGCTAATAATTAAACTACAGTTGTCAGAGATTCAAAACTTGTATAAATACCGCAACCGGTTCCCTAAATATTATTTAATCTATCAATGAAAGCTGTATGAAGAAATTCGGCGGTTATTAAAATGGCCTAGTTTAATTCTGGTCTGGTTTGAGAGTTTGAATGCTGGTTCTGTTCCCAGGATCTCCGGCCGTTCCGGGCTGTGTATTTCTCTCCTAAGCCGGTCAGCTTAGGCCTACACTGAGCAGCCAAGCGCAAGACGGTCACTGCCATGGATGTGGTGTACACTCTGAAACGGCAGGGCCGCACTTTCTATGGATTCAACGCGACCCTCTCCCCCAAGCACAAAGCAAAGGCTCGTCCAAGTGCCACCCACCGCCTCACGGGGGGAGGGGAGGGGATGCAGGGAGGTTGATATAGTTCATTTACATTTTGTTCGGTATAGATAGATATTTTTCGCCAAGGTCTATATGTTTTAAATCAGCAAAAGTACGATGGACGGAATATCCTTTTAGTTTCAGAATTATAGATATTTATCATCGAAGCTTACAACACGGAATGAGGCCACTTCGGCCCATCGTGTCCGTGCCGGCCAACAAAAGGCTATCCAGCCGAATCCCACTTTCCAGCTCTAGGTCCGTAACCCTGCAGGTTACGGCACTTCAAGTGCACGTCCAAGTAGTTTTAAATGTGGTGAGGGTTTCTGCCTCTACCACCCTTTCAGGCAGTGAGTTTCAGACCGCAGCCACCCTCTGCGTGAAGATATTTCCCCTCTAAATCCTCTACCAATTACTTGAAATTTATGCCTCCTGTGCTAAGGGAAATAGGCCCTTTACGGCACAGAAGGTACGGAATATTCCAGGTGAAGGTAACACTGAAACAACTAATGTAGTTACAGCAGTGAAAGATAAGAAAGGTGTTGAATTAAACGGTGGGAGGAAGGCAGCATCAGGGCGGAAGGACAGTGAGGGTCTTTTGCCCTCATAGAAGGACTCCCAAGTCCTGACCAGAAGTGACCCTCAGGCAATCTCGGTTACAAACCGGCCAATGTCTGTCGAACATGTAGACATCTCGATCGATAAAGAACAGAATATGGCTCGGGAGGGGATGTAACTGATGACCTAATTGAAGAATTTGAGATTGTGGCGAGCAGTAAATCTGATTGGATGTTTAAAGAGACCAATCAGAGAATTACAGAACAATAGAAATTGACAACGCAGCCAATGAACCAATCACAATTGTTGCCTTCACCCATCCCTCATTAGCATAGGGCTGTGGGCGGAGTGTGGGTCTGCCTATATAATGCGAGCTCTGAGCTAAGTTTATGTCATGTCTGGGTTGGATTGAACAAGACGATGCCTGAAGAGAAGAAATCAGTTACTGCCAAGAAAGGCGCCAAGAAAGTGATCAAGAAAACACCACCGAAGGGCGGTAAGAAGCGCAGGAAGTCGAGGAAGGAGAGTTACTCCATCTACATCTACAAAGTGATGAAGCAGGTTCACCCCGACACCGGCATCTCCTCCAAGGCCATGGGCATCATGAACTCGTTTGTGAACGATATTTTTGAGCGCATCGCTGGTGAGGCTTCCCGCCTGGCCCATTACAACAAGCGATCCACCATCAGCTCCCGGGAGATCCAGACCGCCGTGCGCCTGCTGCTGCCTGGGGAGCTGGCTAAGCACGCCGTGTCGGAAGGGACAAAGGCGGTGACCAAGTACACCAGCTCCAAGTAAAACTCCACTCTGTCCTGATACAACAAGCCAGAAACACAACGGCTCTTTTAAGAGCCACCCACAACGTCTCTGAAAGAGCTGCACAAACACGTCACCCTTTAAACTCAATTTACTGTAGTTATTTCCCGAGCAAGTGTTTGACAACATTTAAAGTTCCAGCTGTAGATTTAGATTTGAATTCTCAGATAAGCGGTTTTACTGTCCGGTTCAACCTTAGCTTCTCTGATGAATTTCCCTCCCAGTAAACTGCACACACTGTCCCTGGCCGCCTGCCAATGAATTATGATTTTGTTTTAGGAGGTGATACTCAAACTTTAGTCACCTCATTCTTTCTCAAGCCCTTTACAATATAAAAAAAATTCTAGTTCGGGTCAACCCGCTTATTAATCTGAGATTCCGAGTGCAACGGCCCAGACTAGGAGTTCTTACAGAGACCAGAACAGGGAGTTTGAACCCTGTGTCCCTCTTCTCTTTTCACAGAAGAACTCCCAGTCCTGGTCTCACTCCCGCCTGTGCGGAGGATCGATCCATGATCTGTGATTCCCAAATTGTACAAAGATTGATCTGGAATGTGTCCCGTTACAGAACGTATGAAACTGAACCCGAATTTAATCCTGATTGTAACATCCTGGAATTTGGAAGGTAATACGGAATACGGCAAAAGGAAATAAAAAGTGTTTGGAAATCTTTGGCTAATGGTGAATTTATTAACATAATCCGCATTGTAAAAATTATTGGCGGGGTTTTTGAAATTGAAGATTCGTTGGCAGTCGAACAGTAATTTTCGCCCTCTTTTCATTGGCGGGCTAAACAGACGGTGATTGGTCAGCGGAAAAGACCAATGAAATCCACCTCAGAGCGACCAATCACAAGTTCGCTCCCTACATCCCTCCAGAAGCTATAAGAAGGGCAGATGTGGGCGGAGTTTCTCACTCTTTGTCTGAACTTGTGAATCGTGGAAATGTCTGGAAGAGGAAAAACCGGCGGTAAAGCTCGCGCCAAGGCCAAGTCTCGCTCCTCCCGGGCCGGACTGCAGTTCCCTGTGGGCCGTGTTCACAGGCTCCTGCGAAAGGGGAACTACGCTCAGCGTGTGGGTGCCGGAGCCCCGGTATACATGGCTGCTGTGCTCGAGTATCTGACCGCTGAAATCCTGGAGCTGGCCGGCAACGCGGCCCGCGACAACAAGAAGACCCGCATCATCCCCAGACACCTGCAGCTGGCCATCCGCAACGACGAGGAACTCAACAAGCTGCTGGGAAAGGTGACCATCGCTCAGGGCGGGGTGCTGCCGAATATCCAGGCTGTGCTGCTGCCCAAGAAAACCACCACTTCGTCCAAGACCAAGTAAAGCGGACAAGATTTAATCTAATAACCCAAAGGCTCTTTTCAGAGCCACACACAGTATCTGTGAAAGGGCTGCTGTGAAATGGAGTCAGAGCCCTTTAATTCATGTACCGATAGATTGGCCTGTTTTAGACCTGTAAACATAGAAAATAGGTACAGGAGTAGGCCATTCGGCCCTTCGAGCCTGCACCACCATTCAATAAGATCATAGCTGATTATTCCCTCAGTACCCCTTTTCTGCTTTCTCTCAATATCCCTTTAGCCATAAGGGCCAGATCTAACTCCCTCTTGAATATATCTAACGAACTGGCATTAACAACTCTGCGGTAGGGAATTCCACAGGTTAACAACTCAGTGAATAAGCTTCTCATCTCAGTCCTAAATGACTTACCCCTTATCCGTACGCGGGAGTTTTCAGTTCCCGGTCTCTGCATTACGGTTCTCTGCTCACACATACACTCTTCCCGTTAACAGCGAATAATTGAACTACAGTTGTCACTCAACAATTGTATAAATACCGCCACCGGTTCTTTAAATATTCTTTAATCTGTCTGAAAACGAGAGTCGGCGATGATGAATTATTGTAGTAATAAAAGGGCCTAGTTTAATTCTGGTCTGGTTTGAGATATTTTGAATGCTGATTTTGTTCTCGGGAGCTCTGGCCGTTCCCGGGCTGTGTATTTCTCTGCTAACCCAGTCAGTTTCGACCGCACTGCATCAGCGAGCGATGTACACACACAGGACCCGGGTCCATTGCAGTGCTTCCCAGATCTACCTGCCCCCATTCTCCGGCAACACCGAATGGGGAAATCTGTGCTTTGCCCCGGGGAACTTGGGGTCAGAGCGACGCAAAGCCGATGTCAGTTTCTGAAAATATTAAGCGGCTCATCAGTTAATCGTCAATAACTCCCATGTGAACCGAGCTGGTATATAAATACACGATCATTAATCAGTCCGACACCCTCTGCCCGTCCCTACAGTGGGTTAATGAACAACACGAAGCTTTGGTTACAAGAGATCGCAGCTCTTTCCTTTGCTGATTTGGTGGCTCTGAAAAGAGCCGTTGTTGCACTTGGTGCTGAAGCTTGGAGCCGGGGCAGGGGGAGTCTAGGCGCGCTCCCCGCGGATGCGGCGGGCCAACTGGATGTCTTTGGGCATGATGGTGACTCGCTTGGCGTGGATGGCGCACAGGTTGGTGTCCTCAAAGAGCCCCACCAGGTAAGCCTCGCTGGCCTCCTGCAGGGCCATGACGGCCGAGCTCTGGAAGCGCAGGTCAGTCTTGAAGTCTTGAGCGATCTCCCGCACCAGGCGCTGGAAGGGCAGTTTGCGGATCAGCAGCTCGGTGGATTTCTGGTAGCGGCGGATCTCCCTCAGAGCCACGGTGCCGGGTCTGTAGCGATGAGGCTTCTTCACTCCACCCGTGGCCGGAGCGCTCTTCCGGGCCGCTTTGGTCGCCAGCTGTTTGCGAGGAGCTTTCCCTCCGGTGGATTTGCGCGCTGTCTGCTTGGTCCTGGCCATTTTCTGAACGGATCTCAACACAATCTGGGACACAGGGACTGTTAATGCGGGGACTCCTCTGGGGCCTCCTTTTAAAGTGTGTGAAGGTCCGCCCCGGGGCTGTGATTGGCTGCAGCCCGACCGCCAATCAAGTTTGAACCAAGCACCGAGTGAAAATGAAGGGCGGGGAATACTGGGCTCTGATTGGCTGAACTGAAACTGACAGTTGGTCAATTTCAAAAAGCCCGCCGATTTCAGAATATCAAACAGAGATTAAATAAAATTTAATTTCCCGCCAGCAATTTAAGAATCCCGCTCTTTATAACGGCGATTGTGCCCCATTATAAGTCACCAATCCCATTCTGTCACATTCCGGTTTGAATTCTATTCCATTCCCTGATCCGTCTGTACCGGGCGGGAATAAATCCCCGGTCACTGCTTCCTGTAAACATAAAGTCCCGCATCGATCCCGCCAGTGCCGTCCCATTTAACTGATTCTCACACAGAAACCTCACATGACAGGAATGATCTGTGAGGGGAGACTGTAATGTCTGGGACTGTGTATCCTGCCTGGTAATTGTGACTGTCAGCCGGAGTTTTTGATCTCTCATATTTACAATAGTTGTAAAATATTTAATAATTCCCATATTCCTACAGCGACTACACTCCAAAAGTACTTCATTCGTCTTGTTTATTGGATGTGTTCGGGAGGGAATTGGATGTGGTCCTTGCGGTTGAGGGGGGGCGGGGGTCGGGAAGTGGAGGTGCTGGAGTGGGTGATCAGCTGTGATCTTGTTGAATGGCGGTGCAGGCTCGAAGGGCCGAATGGCCTATTCTACTCCTGCACCTATTTTCTGTTTCTATGTCTTGAGACGTTCGGTGGTCGTGAAAGGCGCTATATAAATCCAAACCTTTCTTTCCATTAAACAGCCGAAACCATTTCCCAACCCAACTGTCCGCGCTCCGATCCCCAGGTCGCTGCTCTCTCTGTGAACCGGTGGGTGGCTCTTAGAAGAGCCTTTGTGTTGTGTTTGGGGAAAAGGGTCGAGTTATTCAGCCGCCGAATCCATAGAGAGTGCGGCCCTGCCTTTTCAGAGCGTACACCACATCCATGGCAGTGACCGTCTTGCGCTTGGCGTGCTCAGTGTAGGTGACTGCATCCCTGATCACATTCTCCAGGAAAACCTTCAGCACCCCGCGGGTCTCCTCGTAGATCAGGCCCGAGATTCGCTTGACACCGCCACGGCGAGCCAGGCGGCGGATGGCTGGTTTGGTGATGCCCTGGATGTTATCACGGAGCACTTTACGGTGCCGCTTTGCTCCGCCTTTACCCAGTCCTTTGCCTCCTTTCCCGCGACCAGACATGATAATGACTCTTCAATTAAACTGCCGCTGAATGAGAAGTGAACTGCTGCCGGCTCCTTTTTATAGAGACGGAGCCGACCTGACTGAGAAAGCGCAGAGTGAGAGAGGCGGGAAGGGGAGGAGACAGAGTTAAGATTGACAGACAGAGCAGAGAGCGGCCTCTGATCTTCCAGCTCCGCCTCCAGCTTTCTGCAGTCGCCAATTTCAAACCGTTTTCCGACAATAGAACCGAAACAGACTCGGAATTTATATTCAAAGCTTCCAGGAACCTGAAGCTTTTAAATAAAGTCCCGTTACAATTAACAATCGCGAATATTCCCGCCGACATACAGCCTCTTCCCTGTCAATCTCAGACCTTGTTCCATCTCCCCACACTCCCTCTCACAGACGGGTTCAGCAGTTTACAAACACCGATTCCAGCTGATTTGGAGAATGTGGTGTTTGGGGTTTGAGTTGTGAGGCGGGGTATCTCCGCCAGTATCATCGTCTCACAGACTCTCCCCCTGAAAATGACAATGACCAGGAACTGAGACTGGAGCTGAACACATCCCCAGTTACAGTGAGGTCCGGGCCGGACATCCCATTCGCTGTGTGTTTTATTGCAGACACTGGGGGAGGAGTGAGTGCAGCCAATGTCAGCGAGTCAACAGGGATCCTGGCTTGATGTTCAATGATTTCTGTCTGAAATCTGAGCCCGGCCCCGGGACAGGGATCATTTGATTCGGGGGATCAACTCTTTTCTGAGAGGCGTGGGTGGCTCTGAGAAGAGCCTTTGGGTTCAGATGTTTACAAGTTGCACTTTTTATTTACTTTTTGAGCGCTGCTTTCTTGGGTTTTGCTGATTTGGCCTTGGCCCTCGGTTTTCCCACCTTTTTGGCCACCTTCACCTTTGCGCCCGAGGTCTTCTTGGGGCTCTTGGGCTTCGCCGCTGCCGCCTTCTTCCCAGCCGCCGCTTTCGCTGTCTTTTTTACTGTTGGCGCCTTCTTGGTGTTCGTTTTCTTGGCCGGAGATTTTTTGGCTGCTGGTTTCTTGGCCGAAAATTTCTTGGCTGCTGGTTTCTTGGCCGGAGATTTCTTGGCTGCTGGTTTCTTGGTCGGTGATTTCTTGGCTGCTGGTTTTTTGCCTGGAGATTTCTTGGCTGCTGGTTTCTTCACTTTCCTTCCCACTTTCCCCTGATTTTCCTTCTTAGCGACTTTGAAGGAGCCCGAGGCGCCCGTGCCCTTGGTCTGCAGCAGGAAGCCATTTGTCACATTCCTCTTGATACTGAACCTGATCTGGGACCCGCGCTTCTCCACATCCACGCCTTTGGCCGCCAGAGCCTTCTTTATTGCGGCCAGGGACACCCCCTTACGATCGCTGCCATCGGTCACAACCTTGAGGATCTGTTCGCCCAACGTGGGGCCGGCTGGCTTGGAGCGGGGAGCCGCCTTCTTCTTGCTGGGAGCCTTAGTTTGAACGGCGGCGGCAGGAGGAGCTGTTTCGGCGGCTGCAATGTCAGTCATGTCCGCGACTCTGGAAAATCTCTCTGACAGTCAGAGCTCGGTCAGAAATGAATCGGGAGGCGGCGGCACAGAGCAACTTAAAGGCAGCGAGCGGACGGGGCGGAGACTTCCTGCTGTCAGCTCCCCGCCCCTCCAGCCTCTCTGTGTTTCTCTCTCCTCATTAACTGTCCGATTCCAATTCAACCCGGGCCCTCCAGATTCCCAGACTGGCCTCTTTCTGTCCCGAACACCGGGATGTTTGTTGTCGAGAAAGCTTCCTCCGAATTGAAGGCAGCAATTTAGATTTAAACCCGTTTCATTGCTGCACTGATCGCGCTCTCTCACCCGATTGCGGACATTTTCTTCGTTTTTCGATTGAAATTTGAAATCACATCAAACTTAACGTGTAATTCCCACTTTAGACCTGAGCAGGGCAGCAGGGCGATCCTGTGACAGGAAAATCTTTGAATTTTATACAAGAGGGACTCTGGAATCCGGCGATGAGACGGACACATAAACACAGTGACGTTAGTCTCACCGGCCCGCCCCTTTAACACACTCTCGCTCACACAATGTTCACATCTGCACATTCACAGCACAAACTATCCCAGATTTACAGCTCCCAGCACAGGGTTTCCTCTCCGCTCGGCCTGTGCTGCCGATTCTCGGGGTTAGTTGAAGTTTCCCAGCTCAGTAAGTGTTAAACACTCTGAGGTCGGCGCTCCTCAGTGTCTGTTCCCCAGATTCAGGGGCAGGAGCCAATCACAGCTGTGGCTGGCTTAACCCATATATGCTGTTAAGTTGTTACATTGTTCGCACGCAGAAATATGTTTGATTAACGTGAAAATAGAAATTATGAGTTCACCGCCCCTCCACCCTCTCTTTGTCTCTCTCTATCCTCCGAAAATGAAGGACATATCACAGTAACTGGTGAACTATCCATACCATGCTTACCACCCAGAGATGGCTATCAGAGGGAGCGACAGAGAGACAGACACAGAATCAGTCTTAAACTCCCTAACTGTGTCTCCATATTACGCTCAATAGTAGTATCACACATTCATGTACAGCACCACCGAAAGAGAGGGAAACAGACACATTATTAGTCTTACACTTGGTATCAGTGTCTCCATATTACGCTCAGTAACAGTGCCACACCGTCATGTATAGCAACAGAGAGAGAAACATAAACAGTATCATAGAAACATAGAAAATAGGTGCAGGAGTAGGCCATTCGGCCCTTCAAGCCTGCACGACCATTCAATATGATCATAGCTGATCATGCAACTTCAGTACCCCATTCCTGCTTTCTCTCCATACCCCTTGATCCCTTTCATAGAAACATAGAAAATAGGTGCAGGAGTAGGCCATTCGGCCCTTCTAGCCTGCACCGCCATTCAATGAGTTCATGGCTGAACATGCAACTTCAGTACCCCATTCCTGCTTTCTCGCCATACCCCTTGATCCCCCTAGTAGTAAGGACTACATCTAACTCCATTTTGAATATATTTAGTGAATTGGCCTCAAAAACTTTCTGTGGTAGAGAATTCCACAGGTTCACCACTCTCTGGGTGAAGAAGTTTCTCCTCATCTCGGTCCTAAATGACTTACAACTTATCCTTAGACTGTGACCCCTAGTTCTGGACTTCCCCAACATTGGGAACATTCTTCCTGCATCTAACCTGTCTAAACCCATCAGAATTTTAAACGTTTCTATGAGGTCCCCTCTCATTCTTCTGAACTCCAGTGAATACAAGCCCAGTTGATCCAGTCTTTCTTGATAGGTCAGTCCCGCCATCCCGGGAATCAGTCTGATGAACCTTCGCTGCACTCCCTCAATAGCAAGAATGTCCTTCCTCAGGTTAGGAGACCAAAACTATACACAATACTCCAGGTGTGGCCTCACCAAGGCCCTGTACAACTGTAGCAACACCTCCCTGTCCCTGTACTCAAATCCCCTCGCTATGAAGGCCAACATGCCATTTGCTTTCTTAACCGCCTGCTGTACCTGCATGCCAACCTTCAATGACTGGTGTACCATGACACCCAGGCCTCATTGCACCTCTCCTTTTCCTAATCTGTCACCATTCAGATAATAGTCTGTCTCTCTGTTTTTACCACCAAAGTGGATAACCTCACATTTATCCACATTATACTTCATCTGCCATGCATTTGCCCACTCACCTAACCTATCCAAGTCGCTCTGCAGCCTCATAGCATCCTCCTCACAGCTCACACTGCCACCCAACTTAGTGTCATCCGCAAATTTGGAGATACTACATTTAATCCCCTCGTCCAACTCATTAATGTACAATGTAAATAGCTGGGGCCCCAGAACAGAACCGCACTAGTCACCGCCTGCCATTCTGAAAAGTACCCATTTACTCCTACTCTTTGCTTCCTGTCTATCAACCAGTTCTCAATCCATGTCAGCACACTACCCCCAATCCCATATGCTTTAACTTTGCACATTAATCTCTTGTGTGAGACCTTGTCGAAAGCCTTATGAAAGTCCAAATATACCACATCAACTGGTTCTCCCTTGTCCACTCTACTGGAAACATCCTCAAAAAATTCCAGAAGATTTGTCAAGCATGATTTCCCTTTCACAAATCCATGCTGACTTGGACCTATCATGTCACCTCTTTCCAGATGCGCTGCTATGACATCCTTAATAATTGATTCCATCATTTTACCCACTACCGATGTAAGGCTGACCGGTCTATAATTCCCTGTTTTCTCTCTCCCTCTTTTTTTAAAAAGTGGGGTTACATTGGCTACCCTCCACTCGATAGAAACTGATTCAGAGTCAATGGAATGTTGGAAAATGACTGTCAATGCATCCGCTATTTCCAAGGCCACCTCCTTAAGTACTCTGGGATGCAGTCCATCAGGCCCTGGGGATTTATCGGCCTTCAATCCCATCAATTTCCCCAACACAATTTCCCGACTAATAAGGATTTCCCTCAGTTCCTCCTCCTTACTAGACCCTCTGACCCCTTTTATATCCGGAAGGTTGTTAGTGTCCTCCTTAGAGAATACTGAACCAAAGTACTTGTTCAATTGGTCTGCCATTTCTTTGTTCCCCGTTATGACTTCCCCTGATTCTGACTGCAGGGGACCTACATTTGTCTTTACTAACCTTTTTCTCTTTACATATCTATAGAAACTTTTGCAATCCGTCTTAATGTTCCCTGCAAGCTTCTTCTCATACTCCATTTTCCCTGCCCTAATCAAACCCTTTATCCTCCTCTGCTGATTTCTAAATTTCTCCCAGTCTCCGGGTTCGCTGCTATTTCTGGCCAATTTGTATGCCACTTCCTTGGCTTTAATACTATCCCTGATTTCCCTTGATAGCCACGGTTGAGCCACCTTCCCTTTTTTATTTTTACGCCAGACAGGAATGTACAATTGTTGTAGTTCATCCATGCGGTCTCTAAATGTCTGCCATTGCCCATCCACAGGCAACCCCTTAAGTATCATTCGCCAATCTATCCTAGCCAATTCACGCCTCATACCTTCAAAGTTACCCTTCTTTAAGTTCTGGACCATGGTCTCTGAATTAACTGTTTCATTCTCCATCCTAATGCAGAATTCCACTATATTATGGTCACTCTTCCCCAAGGGGCCTCGCACAACGAGATTGCTAATTAATCGTCTCTCATTACACAACACCCAGTCTAAGATGGCCTCCCCCCTAGTTGGTTCCTCGACATATTGGTCTAGAAAACCATCCCTTATGCACTCCAGGAAATCCTCCTCCACCGTATTGCTTCCAATTTGGTTAGCCCAATCTATGTGCATATTAAAGTCACCCATTATAACTGCTGCACCCTTATTGCATGCACCCCTAATTTCCTGTTTGATGCCCTCCCCAACATCACTACAACTATTTTGAGGTCTGTACACAACTCCCACTAACGTTTTTTGCCCTTTGGTGTTCTGCAACTCTACCCATATAGATTCCACATCATCCAAGCTAATGTCCTTCCTAACTATTGCCTTAATCTCCTCCTTAACCAGCAATGCTACCCCACCTCCTTTTCCTTTTATTCTATCCTTCCTGAATGTTGAGTACCCCTGGATGTTGAGTACCCCTGGATGTTGAGTTCCCAGCCCTGATCATCCTGGAGCCATGTCTCCGTAATCCCAATCACATCATATTTGTTAACATCTATTTGCATAGTTAATTCATCCACCTTATTACGGATACTCCTTGCATTAAGACACAAAGCCTTCAGGCTTGTTTTTTTAACACCCTTTGTCCTTTTAGAATTTTGCTGTGCAGTGGCCCCTTCTTTGCCTTGGGTTTCTCTGCCCTGCACGTGTACTCATCTCCTTTCTGTCTTTTGCTTTTGTCTCCTTTTTGTTTCCCTCTGTCTCCCTGCATTGGTTCCCATCCCCCTGCCATATTAGTTGAACTCCTCCCTAACAGCACTAGCAAACACTCCCCCTAGGACATTGGTTCCGGTCCTGCCCAGGTGCAGACCGTCCGGTTTGTACTGGTCCCACCTCCCCCAGAACCGGTTCCAATGCCCCAGGAATTTGAATCCCTCCCTGCTGCACCACTGCTGAAGCCACGTATTCATCTGAGCTATCCTGCGATTCCTACTCTGACTAGCACGTGGCACTGGTAGCAATCCCGAGATTACTATTTTTGAGGTCCTACTTTTTAATTTAGCTCCTAGCTCCTTAAATTCGTTTTGTAGGACCTCATCCCTTTTTTTTACCTATGTCGTTGGTACTAATGTGCACCACGACAACTGGCTGTTCTCCCTCCCTTTTTAAAATGTCCTGCATCCGCTCCGAGACATCCTTGACCCTTGCACCAGGGAGGCAACATACCATCCTGGAGTCTCGGTTGCGGCCGCAGAAACGTCTATCTATTCCCCTTACAATTGAATCCCCTATCACTATCGCTCTCCCACTCTTTTTCCTGCCCTCCTGTGCAACAGAGCCAGCCGCAGTGCGATGAACTTGGCTGCTGCTGCCCTCCCCTGATGAGTCATCCCTCTCAACAGTACTCAAAGCAGTGTATCTGTTTTGCAGGGGGTGCCCACAGGGGACCCCTGCACTATCTTCCTTGCACTGCTCTTCCTGCTGGTCTTCCATTCCCTATATGACTGTGGACCCTTCACCTGTGGTACGACCAACTCGCTACACATGCTATTCACATCATTCTCAGCATCGTGGATGCTCCAGAGTGAATCCACCCTTAGCTCCAACTCCACAATGCGGTCCGTCAGGAGCTGGAGGCGGATACACTTCCCGCACACGTAGTCTTCAGGGACACTGGAGTCATCCCTGAGTTCCCACATGGTACAGGAGGAGCATAAAATGTGACCGAGCTGTCCTGCCATGACTTAACCCTTAGATAGGCAACAACAATGGTAAAGTTTACTCACTGTTATAGAAGAGAAAAAAGAAAAACGAAAAACTACTCCCAATCACCAGCCAATCACTTACCCCCTTGGCTGTGATGTCACCTTTCTGTTTCTTTCCACTTCTTTTTTGCCTTCTCCCTGTAGCTGCACCGGCACGCCTCTCCACGCACCTCTCGCGGACTCTGGGCCCCGGACTCCCTGCTGTGCCTTTTATAGGCCTCTCACCAAAGTCCCGACTGCCTCTCCATGCACCTCTCGCTGACGCTGGGCCCCGGACTCCCTGCTGTGCCTTTTATAGGCCTCATCAACGAACTCCCGATGCCTCTCCATGCACCTCTCGCCGACGCTGGGCCCCGGACTCCCTGCTGTGCCTTTTATAGGCCTCACCAATGAACTCCCGATGCCTCTCCACATCCCTCTCGCCGACTCTGGGCCCCGGACTCCCTGCTGTGCCTTTTATAGGCCTCTCACCAAAGTCCCGACTGTCTCTCCACGCACCTCTCGCCGACGCCATCAGGGCCATATCTAACTCCCTTTTGAATATATCTAACGAACTGGCCTCAACAACTTTCTGTGGTAGAAAATTCCACAGGTTAACAATACTCTGAGTGAAGAAGTTTCTCCTCATCTCGGTCCTAAATGGCTTACCCCTTATCCTTAGACTGTGACCTCTGGTTCTGGACATCCCCAACATCGGGAATATTCTTCCTGCATCTAACCTGTCCAATCCCGTCATAATTTTATATGTTTCTATGAGATTCCCTCTCATTCTTCTAAATTCCAGAGAATATAAGTCTATTCTATCCAGTCTTTCTTCATATGTCAGTCCTGCCATCCCGGGAATCAGTCTGGTGAACCTTTGCTGCACTCTCTCAATAGCAAGAATATCCTTCCTCAGATTAGAAGACCAAAACTGTACACAACATTCAAGGTGTGACCTCACCAAGGCCCTGTGCAACTGCAGTAAGACCTCCCTGCTCCTATTGTGTTGTACTCATAAGTGTTTCCACATCACGCGAAATAACAGAATCCCGCCTTCACAGACAGTACAAGAGAAAGGGGAAAGCGACAGAGAGAGAAAGAGTGGGCTGAGAGAGAGAGACAGGGGAGTGCGAGGCAGGACGGTGAGACACAGAAACGTGCACAGTATCAGTTCTAGACTGACCTGTGAGGTCCGGTTTTATCCTGAAAGATCCCATTGGAGGGACAGAAGATGCAGTCCCCTCTCTCACTGATATTGTACCACAGACAGACACATTATTAGTCCCACACTGCGGGACAGTGTCAGAGAGTGAGAGAAACAAGGTCCCACATTTAACCCTCGCTTGCCTGTTGTACTCTCTGTAATCTTGCAGCTCAGGGCCGTTCGGTATTACTCTCAGTGACCGAATGTTTCACTCTGATTAAATTAAACTGGGACTGTTTCTGTCAGATATTAACTCCTGCACAGTTCCAGCAAATACTCCTACTCCCCCGTCCCTCCGATGTTTCTGCAGGATTGCTTTGTGAGGACGGGCTCACGAAGAGAAAAAAACCCTGCACGGAATGATCACAAATTGAGCATCTCAAAGGGGCAAGGCCCCCAGCTTTAAACATTCTCTGTCCTTGCCCCCCAGGCCCAGTTCCTTAGCTCAGATTCTGATAAAAGTAAATCGAGAAAAGTGCACTTTGCTTTTTGAAGGCTGAATTATTGCAGAGCTGCGCATGCGCGATTAAGCCCCGAACCAGTGAGCAGAAGAGCGCATGCGCCTTCCCCTCCCCCAGCCCAGCCTGTGCGCGCCATTCACTCAGTGAGCGGAAGAAGATGGTTTAAACAGCCGGGAATGGAGATACCGCGGTCTCGGGGTAAGGCAGCGAGCAGCAGCCTCCTTACAGCAGCACATCGCTTTGGGAGCGTGTCATCAGATGGGCTCAGAGATCGGCACTGAGTCCGGGGGAAGTTCAGGGGGAGTCGGGGTCTGTGTGTAACAGGCGGAGTGGAGCAAGAACTGGTCTCAGTGCGTGGAGTGAGTGGGGGAAGGGAGAGGCCATTCTCGGGCTGTGTGTGGACAGCGTGTGTCCCGGGTAAGGGAGACAGAATGGGAAGGATCTGCTGTTTACAATCATTGCTGCTTTCTCCCTGCAAACCAGTAGTGAACGTTCCTGCTTTAGTTCCAGTCTCACTGTGTTTGTTGTCATTGGACAACGAGCGGTGGAAGCAGAGCCGGACACTGAGGATTTACACAAGGAGCATCTATTGCAGGCACCGGGTGAGAAATGTGAAGGACATGTTTTAAACAGCGGCTCTTTGTTTCTGGTTGAACAGTTAGTGCCCTGGGAGAGGGGAGTAGCAATCTGAGCTGTGTAAAAGTCCGTGCTCCATCGGGTAGTCCCATTCCTGAAGCAGGGGTTGGGTTGTGTCTGGATGTCAGTAAATTGCTGTAAATCTGCCCAACACGCTTGGTGTGCAGAAGCTCAGTACTGCAGTGGAGTCAGACTCTGACACTGTTTGTATCGCTGGCTTCCCTTTGTGAATGTTCATAATGAATATTAATTGAACGATTACATTCATCACTTTAGTCTTTTCTACCTCTCCTGTTCTTGAATGATCAGAGGTACCTTATTCTCCTACAGGCAAGGAATTGAAGGAACCAGAACAAATGTGAAGTTTCCTCCACCTGAGACATAAGGAACAGTGCAACCAGCTCCTTCTCACACACAGTAGGTACGGTACCTATCACACTGTGCGGGTACACAGACAGGTTATCCAAATTAAACATGTATGTGGTGCTGAATGGCTGCCTCCTATTCCTGTGTAACAGGCCCGAGGGGGCTGATAACCGTCTCCTGTTCCTAATTTAACAGACTGGAGATACTGAGTGGCCTTCTCGTGTTCCTAATGTTATAAACACGAGGGGCTTATTGGCCTCCTCCTGTTCATATGTACCACCTCTAGGGGCAGAATGATCTCCTCCTGTACCTATGTATCAGGCTAGAATGGGATGAATGGCCTCCTTTAGTTCTGATGTAACAGGTTCCAGGGGCTGAATAGCCTCCTCCAGTTCCTATGTAACAAGCTTGAGGGGCTGAATGGCCTCCTCCTGTTCCCATGAAACAATCCCATGGGGATGATTGCCTTTGTCCTATTCCTAATGTAACAGACCCAAGGGGCAGAATTGCATCATCCTATTGCTTTTTAAATCCAGTTGCTGAATAGCCCTCTCCAGTTCCTAATATAATCAGCTCGAGGAGCTGAATGGCCCTCTCCAGTTCCTAATGTAATAGGCTCGAGCAACTGAATGACCCGCTCCAGTTCCTAATGTAATAGGCTCGAGGAGCTGAATGGCCCTCTCCAGTTCCTAACGTAATAGGCTCGAGGAGCTGAATGGCCCTCTCCAGTTCCTAATGTAATAGGCTCGAGCAACTGAATGACCCGCTCCAGTTCCTAATGTAATAGGCTCGAGGAGCGGAATGGCTTTCTCCAGTTCCTAATATAATAAGCTCGAAGAGCTGAATGGCCTCCTCCTGCTCCTATATAACATGCAGGAGGGGCTGAATGGCCTCCTCCAATTCCTCTGTAACAGGCTTGAGGGGATGAATGGTCACCTCCTGTTCCTGGTTAACAGTTCCGAGGGGTGGAATTGGCCTACTCCTATTCCTATGTAACAGACCCGAGGGACTGAGTGGTCTTCTCCTGTTCCTAATGTAAGAAGCTCGAGGGGATGAAAAATGTCCTGCTGTTCCCATGTCACAGAATCAAAGGCTGAGTGGTTTGCTTGTGTTTCTAATGTTAGAGAGGCTGAATGGACTCTTCTTCTTCCCACATAACAGAATGGAAGGGCTGAATGGCATCCTCCTGATCCAATGTAACAGGCTCAAGGGGAAGAATGGCCTCATCCTGTTCCTGTCTAACAACATTCGGTGCTGAACAGCCACCTCCTGTTCCTGTGTAATAAGTTAGATGGGATGAGTGGCCTCTTCCAGTTCCAATATAACATGTGCGACTGGCTTATTGGCCTCTTCCAGTTCCTATAACATTGTCGGTGGGCTGAATGGCCTCCAGTTCCTACATAACATGCTTGAGGGTCTGAATGGCCTACCCCTGTTCCGAGTGAAAGGCTCCAGAGGATGGATGGCCTCCCTATTCCTGTGTAACAGTATCCAGTCGATGCATCGCCTCCACCAATTCCTTTATAGCAAGGCTGAGGTGCTGAATGCCCACCTCCTGTTACTTATGTAACAGGCTCGAGGGACTGAATGGCCTCCTCTTGTTCCTTATGTAACAGGCTCGAAGGGACTGAATGGCCTCCTCCTGTTCCTTATGTAACAAGCTCGAAGGGACTGAATGGCCTCCTCCTGTTCCTTATGTAACAGGCTCGAAGGTATGATTTGCCTCCAGGTTCCATGTGCTGAAAGGCCTCCTCAAGTTCCCAGATCCAGGGACTGTTCTTCCCCATTGTTTTGGAAATAGCATCGGGCAGTAAACAGGAGCTCACTGCTTCTTGCCCACCAGCTCTCTGATTGGGTTCCTTGTGCTGATTATGTTTTCTCATCTCGCTCAAATGTTGCTTTCTTTTCCATCACCTCTAGAGTTATTAGCCAAGTTTGTATCGAGCACATCGTGATCTCACCAGTAACAGCACTTTCCTGATGGTTATCCACGAGGCTGCTTCTGACATTTTCTTCTGCGTAAATGTTAGCCACCGTAAGTAACTGAAAAGCTTCATTTCTACAGCAACAACAAACACTTGCATTTATGACAGATACAGAATGAATCCCACACTCACTCACTGTACCACAGACACATATGGTTTATATTATGTACTAATAGCTCGTCTCTACTCAAAATATTTCTGAATCGCATTCATCCAATATAATGAGAGAAAAAAAATCACAGATATAGGATAAAACACACTCTCACATACCAGAAGCTGACAGATACAGAATAAAACCAACGCACACATACCAGAAACTGACAGATACAGAATAAATCCCACTCAGATACTAGAAAATGACAGGTTCAGAATAAAACCCACACTCACATACCAGAAACTGACAGGTACAGAGTAAAACCCACATTCACATCACAGAAACTGACCGGTACAGTATGAAACCCACATCCACGTATCTGAACAATAATATGCAAGTAAAACCCACATCCGCCTATTAGAAACTGACAGGGAAACACTCACACCAGAGACTGACGGAACAAATAGAACAGGTTAGTCACTCTTACTCCAGTGTCAGGCTCACACAATTGTTTATTCAGTAATTCGGATGATAACTAACATGCTCTCAATGTGGTCCATTTAATGGGCCCAAGTTTCCACACGATAAAAAACGGGGGCCCCTCCGAGCTGGGCGCCCGTTTTTCGCGCCTAAAACGGTGCCTAAAAAAAAATCGCGATTCTGGAGCGTTCTGCAGCTCTTTGTCTGCCTGGCGCGGTGCCCAGGGGGGCGGAGCCTACACTCGCGCCGATTTTGTAAGTGGGAGGGGGCGGGTACTATTTCAATTAGTTTTTTCCCTGCCGGCAACGCTGTGTGTTGGAGCGTTCGCGCACGCGCAGTGTGAAAAAAACATTGGCACTCGGCCATTTTTGTAGTTCTTTGTCGCTGTTTAATTTTGAACATTTTTTTAATAAACGCACATTGCCATCAGCACTTGCAGCCTTCTCACTGCCTCCCCCCCCCACCCGCGGGAAGAACGGGCGCCTCCTCGCCCCCTGCGGGAAGAACGGGCGCCTCCTCCCCCCGCCCCCCCGTGGGAAAGAACGGGCGCCTCCTCTTCCCCCCGCCCCCCCCCGCGGGAAGAACGGGCTCCTCCTTCCCCCGCCCCCCCCCGTGGGAAAGAACGGGCGCCTCCTCCCCCCGCCCCCCCGTGGGAAAGAACGGGCGCCTCCTCTCTCCCCCCCCCCCCCCCCCCCCCGCGGGAAGAACGGGCGCCTCAGGCTGACTGCAGCATTCTCCGTGCCTTCACACAGGTAGGAAGATGGTTTATTTAATCTTTTCTTTGCTTATAAATGTTTATTCAGGTTGGATTTATTTGTATAATATTTGTAGAAGTATAAATAAGGATTTATTGTAGAATTTAATGACTTCCCTTCCCCCCCCCCCCCACACCTCGTTCTGGATGCCTAATTTGTAACCTGCGCCTGATTTTTTAATGTGTAGAACAGATTTTTTCAGTTCTACAAAAATCTTCACTTGCTCCATTCTAACTTAGTTTGGAGTACGTTTTCACTGTGGAAACTTTGAAATCAGGCGTCAGTGGCCGGACATGCCCCCTTTTGAAGAAAAAAATTCTGTTCCAAAGTAGAACTGTTCTACCTGACTAGAACTGCAGAAAAAAAAATGTGGAGAATTGCGATTTCTAAGATAGTCCGTTCTCCACCAGTTGCTCCTAAAAATCAGGTGCAAATCATGTGGAAATTTGGGCCCTATGAGTGATAAAAGCAACTTGTGAAACAATCCCATTTTTCCTAATTTAATTTGTGACAAAAAGATGGTCTGAGCATGCGCTAAATACATGCTGCTCCTCCCCTCCCCACACAGTGTTTAAACCGACGGGAAGGGCCCAGGCGAGCTCCCCTCCTTCAGCTCTGTCAGCGGCTGCCGTTTCCTCTGTGCTCGGCTGATGATCGTTGAACACATCAGGGAGTGCAGATATCCCGGGCCCGAGTAAGGGAGCAAACAGAAGCCTCCTTCCAGCAGCTCATCGCATTGGGACTGTGTCCACAGATGGGCTTTGTGTCGGGGTAAGTTCAGCGGCAGTCGGGGGCTGTTTGTAAGGGGCAGAGTGGAGCAGGAACTAGTTGTGGAACATGGAGTGAGTGGTGGAAGGGGGAGGCCATTCTTGGGCTGAGTGTACAGTGTAAGGTAACAGAGAAAGTAAATCACCTCGCTCTTTCAAATCAGTGCTGCTTTCTTCCCCCAAATTAGTAGTGAATGTTCCTGATTCAGTTCCAATCTCACAGTGTCTGTTCTTGGACAGTGAACAGTGGAAACACAGCCTGACTGAGGAGTGTCGCAAAGTGTATCTATTGCAGGCAGCGGGGGAGGAGTGTGAAAGGAGACATTTCAAAAATGGGTTATTTTGTTTCGATGTGTTGAATTCTCCAGAATCCTGTGGCTGGTGATCGAGAGATACATTGTCGCTTGCTCAGATACATCAGCATCTGGTCACTGTGACATTCTGTTAATGACACAGGCCCTCAACTCGGTTTCAATGGACTGAGAACAATTGTTGTACAGCCCAGGTACCTGTGGTTATATTCCAGGACGCGATTCAGAGTTTTACAGGTAGTCCCATGGGAGGACTGTGCCAATCGGGTGTTCCCATTCATGGACCAGTGCTGGGTTTGGGTTGTGTCTGGATGCTGATAACTTACTATAGAATCGTCCTACACACCTGGTGTGGGGAATCTGAGTGCCGCTGTAGTTCTTGCATCTCTCTGCAAATTTGCTCCCCCATAATGTTGGAAAGTGTGAGATCATGCACTTTGGCAGGAAAAATCAAAGAGCAAGTTATGATTTAAATGGAGAAAGATTGCAAAGTGCTGCAACAGCGGGACCTGGGGGCACTTGTGCATGAAACACAAAAGGTTAATATGTAGGTACAGCAAGTGATCAGGAAAGCCAATGGAATCTTGGCCTTTATTGCAAAGGGGATGGAGTATAAAAGCAGGGAAGCCTTGCTACAGTTGTACAGAGTATTGGTGAGGCCACACCTAGAATACTGCGTGCAGTTTTGGCTTCCATATTTACAAAAGGATATACTTGCTTTGGAGGCAGTTCAGAGAAGGTTCACAAGGTTGATTCTGGAGAAGAGGGGGTTGACTTATGAGGAAAGGTTGAGTAGGTTGGGCCTCTACTCATTGGAGTTCAGAAGAATGAGAGGTGATCTTATCGAAACATATAAAATTATGAGGGAGCTTGACAAGGTGGATGCAGAGAGGATGTTTCCACTGATAGGGGAGACTAGAACTAGAGGGAATAATCTTAGAATAAGGGGCTGCCCATTTAAACCTGAGATGAGGAGAAATTTCTTCTCAGAGGGTTGTGGATCTGTGGAATTCTCTGCCTCAGAGAGCTGTGGAAGCTGGGGCATTGAATAAATTTAAGACAGAAATAGACAGTTTCTTAAATGTTAAGGGGTTATGGAGAACGGGCAGGGAAGTGGACCCGAGTCCTTGATCAGATCAGCCATGTTTGTATTAAATGGCGGAGCAGGTTCGAGGGGCCCTATGGCCTATTCCTGCTCCTATTTCTTCTGTTTTTATAAACCTTAGAATCATAGAAAAATGACGACACAGAATGGGGCTATCTGTCCTATCGTGTCCGTGCTGGTGTACATCATGTCCCATATTTTTCCCTCTAGTTGGTGGCCTTTACAATACATCTATTGTGTAACCTCTATTATTTCTTAACCATAGCCATATAGATTCTGTCCTTGACCCCTCCAGGACATCCTCTCTCTCCAGCATTGTAACATTCTCCTTAACCAATACTGCCACATCACCTCCTATCTGTCCTTCCCTATCTTTCCTGAACTCCTATATCCAGGAATATTTAATACCCAATCCTGCCCTTTTTGAGCCAGGTCTCTGTTATTGCCATGACATCATATTCCCTGCAGCTCACCAGCCTTGTTTACTATGCTTCATGTGTTTACATACATACACCATAAACCCATCTTCGACCATTCTGTGTTCTCTCTTAGTCTGACCCCACCTAATACCTTACTATTTCTTGCTTTGGTGCTATCCGTCTCTCCCAATCCTTTGTGCCCTTTGTTTTTCCTTTATAATTTTACATTCTGGTGTCCATCCTCCTGCCAACTTAGTTTAAACCCTCCCCAATAGCACTACCAAACCTCCCCGCAGGGATATTGGTGCCGGCTCTGTTGAGGTGCAATCCGTCCGGCCTGTACAGGTCCCACCTCCCACATAAACGGTCCTAATGCCCCAGGAATCTGAAGCATCTCTCCAGCCATGCATTCATCGGCTCTATCCTACTATTTCAATACTCGCTCGCGCATGGCACCGGGAGTAATCTGGAGATTACTACTTTTGAGGTCCTGCTTTTTAATCTCTTTCCTAACTCCCTATAATGCCTGCAGGATCTCATCCAGTTTCTACCTCTGTCGTTGGTACCAACTTGGACCACGACCTCTGGCTGTTCACCCTCCCTCCTCACAATGTTCTGCAACCATTCAGTGACATACTTAACCCTAACACCAGGGAGGCAACATACCATCCTGGAGTCACATCTGTGGCCGCAGAAACACCTGTCTGCTCCCCTGACTATTGAAGTCCCTACCACTATTGCTTTTCCTATCTTCCTCCTTCCTCCCTCCCCCACTGTACAGCTGAGCCACTCGTGGTGACATGGATTTGGCCCTGGCTATATTCCTCGCCCTCACCAGTACTCAGAACGGAATACTGGTTGGAGAGCGAGATGCAGTAGTGTTTTATATAGATTTAGCATCAATTCCTGGCTTTGTTAACCTGTCCTGCCACCTCCCAAGAATTTTGCACAGGCATCCGCAGATCTCTCTCTTCTTCCATTCTGTTAACATTGTACCATTTGGAATGTATTGTCTCTCATTCTTCCCACCAAAATGGACCACCTCAGACTTCTCTATATTGAATTTTATCTGCACTCCTTTTACAGGGTTTTAGAAGAAGAGCATTTACCGACTGTAAACTCAAAACAAACATCACGTCAAGATCTGACAGAGTCACACGATTCATCAGGACCTAATTCAATCGGTCCTCGAATCATCTGGCATATTAGCGAGTTCACACTCATGACAGACCTTTTAAATCTGAGTGTGGGAAGACCTTCAAAATCTACAAGTACCCAAAGAGACACCAGCGCCGAGACACTGGGGGAGCCTATTCACCTGCCTGTGTGAGGGACGGGATTCACTCGATCACCGCTGCGATTAACACCAGTGAATTTGCAGTAGGGAGGGACCGTTCACCCGCTCCATTAGTAGGAAGGGATTAATTGCACCATCCGTGCTGCTGAGACACCAGCATGTCCACTCTGATGCGGGTCGGTTGACCTGCTTCGTGTTTTTGAAGCGATTCACTTATTCTTCCACCCTCCTGAGACACCAGTTTATGCACAGTGATGAGAAACCAATTAAATGGTCTGACTTTGGAACGAGATTTAAAAGTTCCCAGGATCTGAAGGGACATCAGCTGGAGAGAATAGGAGAGATTCTGTTCACCTGCTCCGTGTGCGGGAAGGAGTTCATTCAGTCATCCCACCTGCTGAGGCACCAGTGAGTTCATGGGGGGGACATGCTGGTGAAACATTCTGACTGTGGGAAAAGCTTTAAAAGGTCTCAGGAGCTGAAGCAATTCCAGCTGGAGGGAGCTGGACAGAGACCGTTCACCTGCTCCATGTGTGGGAAGGGATTCAAACAGTCATCCAGCCTGCTGACACACCAGAATGTTCACACTGACGAGAGACCATTTAAATGTTCTGACTGTGTGAAGAGCTTTAAAAGCTTCGGGAACCTGCTGACACACCAGCGTGCTCACACTGGGGAGAGGCCATTCACCTGCTCCGTGTGTGAGAAGAGATTCAGTCTCTCCTCCACCCTGCTGACACACCAGCGTGCTCACACTGGGGAGAGGCCGTTCACCTGCTTCGTGTGTGAGAAGAGATTCACTCGGACATCCCACCTGATGACACACCGGCGAACTCATACTGATAAGAGACCATTTACATGTTCTGACTGTGGGAAGAGCTTTAAAAGCTCTGGGGATCTGAAGGGACACCAGCGAGTTCACACTGATGAGGGGCCGTTCACATGTTCTGTTTGTGGGGAGAGCTTTAAAAGCTCCAGGAATCTGAAAGGACACCAGCTTGTTCACACCGATGAGAGACCTTTTAAATGTTCTGACTGTGGGAAGAGCTTTAAAAGCTTCGGGAATCTGATGGCACACAAGCGTGATCACAGTGGGGACAGACTATTTCACTGCTCCGTGTGTGGGAAGGGATTTACTCGATCCTCGACTCTGCTGACACACCAGCGAGTTCACACTGAGGAGAGGCCGTTCACCTGCTCTGTGTGTGGGAAGAGCTTCACTCAGTCCTCGACTCTGCTGACAGACCAGCGAGTTCACACTGGGGAGAGGCCGTTCATCTGCTCTGTGTGTGGGAAGTGATTCACTCGGCTGACCCACCTGCGGACACACCAGTGAGTTCACACTGGGAACAGGCCAGTGAAACGTTCGGGCATTGGGAAACAAGTTTAAACGGTCCCAGGAGCTGAAGAGACACCAGCTGGAGAGAGCGGGAAAGAGACTGTTCACCTGCTCTGTGTGTGAGAAAGAATTCTCTCGGTCCTTGACTCTGCTGACACACCAGCGAGTTCACACTGTTCTGTAACACAGGGCCCTGCAGAAAGCTGGGCCCACATGAACATGGAACGGATGAATGTTTTATAAATTCTTGTACTGCTGATAATCTTTCAAACTGTTGTGCTGATAATTCCCTTTATTTGACTTTTCATGCTATTACATAGAATATACAGCACAGAAACAGGCCATTCGGCCCAACCAGTCTATACTGGTGTTTATGCTCCATTCGAACCTCTTTTGACCCTACTTTAATTAACCCGATGAAAATAACTTTGTATAGCTTTGTCCCTTGTGTTTATCTGGCTTCCCCTTAAATGCATCTGTGCTATTCACCTCAACGACTCTTTGTGGTAGTGAGTTCCACATTCTAACCACTCTCTGAGTAAAGAAGTTTCTCCTGAGTTTCCTCCTGGATTTATTAGTGACTATCTTATATTTATGGCACCAGAAATATGTTGAGCTTCTGTTAAGCTGAGCAGTATGTCGTTGTGCTTTACTTGTTCTGATGATATTAAATAAATGAAGTTATCGGAGCTGCAAGATAATTGCAGCTTTGGATTAGCAACCAACAGTATAAACAACTTAGCACTGTGTTCCTTCATGGTAATACTTCACGTTAACAAGTTCTGAAACTATTTATAGGGATGAGAAAACAAGAGACGTAAAACACTTCAAATATCTGACCCATGATTACAAACGCAGAGGTTAATTATCGCCACTAATTTTCACTTTAAAAAAAAAAGTATGAGCAGGTCCTCTCATTTTAAAACAAAGTTTAAAAAAAAACAGTTGGAGTGAGTTAAGTATCAAAGCTTTAACTACAGCTAACAAGCTCATTTTTTCTTGTTGAGAAATTAATGGTTTGAGATACACAGGAACAAAGGATGGTTAAAAACATTAGAAAGCAAAATAAATCAGGAAGTAATTGGTGCCACCGAGCTTGGGTTTTTTAAAGCCTGGTTGTAAGAGGAAGCTAATGGTTTGAAGTTGTGGAAAGTAATGAGAGTTAGGTCAGGACACTGTGATAGGAGCATTGATTACAACACAATGATATAACCCAGCTGTGTACAGTCCTCAGTTCAACATAGTCATATCTCCCAGAAACCTTGCTTTTTCCTAGAATATAGGGGGCACAGTTCTGATCCACATTAGTGCCAATATCAAGTAAATAAAAACATTGAGCTACAGATTAGCGTGTTTAAATGTTCAAAGGATTCGATAGGTTAGATATGGAGAAACTATTTTATCATGAAGGGAAATAATCTTAAAATTAGAGCTAGGCCATTTAGGAGGGAAATCAGGAAACACTTTTTCATATAAAAGGCTGTAAAAAAAACTGGAATTATCTCCCCAAAAGGCTGTGAATGCTGGGATAATTGGAGCTTTCAAGACTGAGATCGATAATATTGTTAGTTAATGGTATCCAGGGATATAGAGATAGAGATGGGTCCTGTGGAAGGATCCAGGGATATAGAGATAGAGAGGGGCCCTGTGGAAGGATCCAGGGATATAGAGATAGAGAGGGGTCCTGTGGAAAGATCCAGGGATATAGAGATAGAGAGGGGTCCTGTGGAAAGATCCAGGGATATAGAGATAGAGAGGGGCCCTGTGGGAGGATCCAGGGATATAGAGATAGAGAGGGGCCCTGTGGGAGGATCCAGGGATATAGAGATAGAGGGGTCCTGTGGAAAGATCCAGGGATATAGAGATAGAGAGGGGTCCTGTGGAATGATCCAGGGATATAGAGATAGAGAGGGGTCCTGTGGAAAGATCCAGGGATATAGAGATAGAGAGGGGCCCTGTGGAAGGATCCTGGGATATAGAGAGAGAGGGGCCCTGTGGAAAGATCCAGGGATATAGAGATAGAGAGGGGTCCTGTGGAATGATCCAGGAATATAGAGATAGAGAGGGGTCCTGTGGAAAGATCCATGGATATAGAGATAGAGAGGGACCCTGTGGAAAGATTCAGGGATATAGAGATAGAGAGGGGCCCTGTGGAAGGATCCAGGGATATAGAGATAGAGAGGGGCCCTGTGGAAGGATCCAGGGATATAGAGATAGAGAGGGGCCCTGTGGAAGGAGGGAGGAAGGAGGACAGTAGGAGTATGTTTGAGATTGTGTGTATGTATTGGCACATGTGGCAGAGCCTGGTCTCCAGTTGTCTTGGATCCCCTTACCACTGGACCAAGACCTTGCTCCGTCCAGTCCGTGTGGTGGCTGGTGTGCAACGGCCAGCTCACATTAAAATAATTCAGGCACAGGCATTTTAAAATGTTTAAACCGTTTAAAATGAGTTCATTGGTCACCTGGGTGCTCATCTTTGGTCTGGAAGCAAGTCATCATCGACCCCGAGGGACTGCTTATGATGATGATTTTCTGAGGAATGAAACATTACTGAGCCCCATGTTATGGGATGAAGTGCTAGACAAGTAAAGGCCCAGTGTCTGGGTGTGAATCTAATAATAACCTCAGGGACCGTATAGGTGCGATAACCAGACGGGCTTGTGGTTATAGTCTGGTCACAGATGGACAAAACTCCCGGAATTAACAGGAGTTCAGGAGACAGTCAATGGATAGGTCCAAACAATCCCATTCCCTGAATTTAAGTCATTGTCAGTTGGAACAGACTCCAGAAGATCGCCTGTGAAGCCACTGTACTTCTATTCTGCAGACTGAGGGAATTATCACAATCTATGTTCTTGTAAGCTTGATTACCTGATGTCCAAAACCCTTTGCCCCTGGATCATTCAAGTCAACCTCAGTGTGTGGAAAGGGATTCACTGGGGTATCTCACCTGCTGACACACCAGAATTTCCACATCATGACTGCAGTGGTTCAATTGCATTATTTCCAGTGCTTTTAAACACATCCAGGACTGAACACATTCAGGCAACTGGGGCTTGTTAATGTTAAGAGTCCCCAATAAGTGGGCTGGATTTAAAGATTCTTCCATGTTCTCTCCGTGCTAGTGTGCAGAGAGGAGCTGATGTTACAGAATCAGAGCACAGTAGGATGCCTTTCGGCCCATCATGCTAATGCCAGCTCTCTGAAAGAGCTACGCAATTAGTCCCGCTCCCCTGCTCTTTCCCCACAGCCCCGCAAATTTCTGCTTTCAACTATATATCCAATTTCCTTTTGAAAGTTAATATTGAATCTGCTTCTGCCAACCATTCAGGCAGTGCATTCCAAAACATAAAAACTCACTGCGTAAAAACTGTCTCTTCATTCCCCCTCTGGATTCTTTTGCCAATTATCTAAAATCTGTGCCTTCTCATTACCAGCCATCCTTCCACTGACAATATTTTCTCCTTGTTTGCTCTTAAAAAAAAAAAAGCACCTCTATCACATCTCCACTTAACCGTCTCTGCTCCAAGATACATTGCCATTGTTCTGTGAATTCCTACAGCCTGAGGAATGGGACATGCTATCTTTGTGAGCAACGAGTGTCAGCATCCAGCAATCTCTGGTCAGGGACTGTTTTTTTTAAACTTCCTCATGATCATTGTATAGAAATTTACGGCACGGAAGGAGGCCATTCAGCCCATCATGTCCGTGCCGGCCGACAAGCAGTTATCCAGCCTAATCCCACTTTCCAGCTCTTGGTCCATATTACTGCACTTCAAGTGCACATCCAAGTACTATTTAGAAGTGGAGAGGGTTTCTGCCTCTACCACCCTTTCAGGCAGAGTGTTCCAGACCCCCACCATCCTCTGGGTGAAAACACTTCCCCTCAAAACTCCTCTAAACCTCCTACCAATTACTTTAAATCTATGCCCCCTGGTTGTTGACCCCTCTGCTAAGGGAAATAGGTCCTTCCTATCCACTCTATCTAGGCCCCTCATAATTTTATACACCTCAATAAGGTCTCCCCTCAGCCTCCTCTGGTCCAAAGAAAACAACCCCAGCCTATCCAATCTTTCCTCGTAGCTAAAATTCTGCAGTCCAGGCAACATCCTCAGAAATCTCCTCTGTACCCTATCTAGTGCAATCACATCGTTCCTGTAATGTGGTGACCAGAACTGCACACAGTACTCTAGCTGTGGCCTAACTAGTATTTTATACAGTTCAAGTGTAACCTCCCTGGCTCTTGTATGCTACCTTGGCTAATAAAAGCAAGTACCCTGTATGCCTTATCTATCTGTCCTGCTACCTTCAGGGATTTGTGGACATGCCCTCCAAAGTCCCTCTACGCTTCTCAGTGTCCTACCATTTATTATGTATTTCCTTGCCTTGTTAGCCTTCCCCAAATGCATCACCTCACACTTCTCTGGATTGAATTCCATTTGCCACTATTCTGCCCACCTGACCAGTCCATTGATACCTTCCTGCAGTCTACAACGCTCTTTTTCATTATCAACCACACAGCCAATTTTTTGTATCATCTGCAAACTTCTTAATCATACCCCCTACATTCAATTCTAAATCATTGATATATACCACAAAAAGCAAGGTTCCAGTACTGAGCTTTGCGGAACCCCACTGGAAACAGCCTTCCAGTCACAAAAACACCCATCAATCATTACCCTCTGCTTCCTGCCTCTGAGCCAATTTTGGATCCAACTTGACACTTTGCCCTGGATCTGACGAGCTTTTACTTCCATGACCAGTCAGCCATGTGGGACCTTATCAAAAGCCTTGCTGAAATCTACATAGACTACATCAAATGTACTGCACTCATTGACCCTGTCTCTGTCTCTGTCTTGTGTTTAATTCCAGGAACACTATTCCAGAGTCATTCTGGAATGTAAAAATAAACTCCGGCTTCTATTGTCCATGGCTAACCATCTTCTTAAACCACTCTCCTCAGTCTCCACCCTCTCCTCCGACAATGTGAGAGGAGCTCATGGCCTTCTTTGTCTCAAAGATTGAGACCATCCGTTCAGCCGCCTCTGCCACTTCCCTTCCTCCCCCTAGCCCACTGGGCCAAACTTCCTCTGAACTTCCCTCCTACCCTAGCCCTAAACTCATATCTTTTTCTAGTTTCTCTCCAATTTCCCCTCATGACTTCTCCACGCTCATCTTGTCCATGAGACCCACTTCCTGCTGCCTCGACCCTATTCCCACCAATATGCTGACTACCCAACTTCCTTTTCTGGCTCCCATGTCCGCTGCCATTGTTAATGGTTCTCTCCCCTCACGTACAATCCCCTTTTCCCTCACATCTGTCATCACCCCGCTCCACAAAAAAACAACCCTTGACTCCTCCATTCTTGCAAACTACCACCCCATCTCCAACCTTCCATTCCTCTCCAAAGATCGTCAACATGTTGTCACCTCCCAAACCATTCCCATCTTTCCCGCAACTCCATGTTTGAATCCATCAAATTAGGTTTCCAACCCTGCCATAGTACTGAAACAGCTCTCATCAAAGTCACAACTGACATTGTTTGTGACTGTGACTAAGGTAAACTATCCCTTCTCATCCTTCTTGACTTGTCTGCAGCCTTTGATACGGTTGACCACTGCATCCTCCTCCAATGCCTCTCCACCATCATCCTGCTGGGTGGGTGTGCACTCGCCTGGTTCCATTCTTATCTAATTGTAGCCAGAGAATCACCTGCAATGGCTTCTCTTCAGAGTCAGGTGACAAGTAGCAGAATGGATAGCTCGCTGGCTTCAAGACAGAAAGCAGAGAGTAGGGGTAAAGGGTAGCTATCCACAGTGGGAGAAGGTGGGCAGTGGTGTTACACAAGGATCAGTGCTGGGACCACATGTTCGCAATTTACATTAACAATTTAGACTTTGGAATCAAAAACACAATTTCTAAATTTGCGGATGACACCAAATTGGGAGCAATAGTCAATACTGGGGATGCCTGCAACAAATTAGAGGAGGACATTAATAAACTTGCAGAATGGGAATATAATTGGTAAATGTAGTTCAACACAGATAACTGTGAGGTATTACATTTTGGTGGGAAGAATAGGGAGGTCACTTATTACTGGAAGGGAGCGAGTCTGGGTGAGGTAGAGGAACAAAGAGATCTCAGAGTACAAATACACCAATCACTAAAAGTTACGACACAGGTTAGCAAGGCCATAAAAAGGCAAACTGAGCACTCGGGTTTATTTCTAGAGGTATAGAGTTGAAATGTAGGGAAGTTATGCTGAACCTGTTTTGAACCTTGGTCAGACCACACTTAGAATACTGTATACAGTTCTGGTCACCATATAAAAAGGATATAGAGGCATTGGAGAGGGTGCAGAAAAGATTTACAAGGATGATACAAGAAATGTGAGGGTATACATATCAGGAAAGGATGAACAGGCTGGGTCTCTTTTCTATTGAAAAAGGCCAAGGAGTGACCTAATAGAGGTCTTTTAAATTATGAAAGGTTTTGATAGAGTGGATAGAGAGAGAATGTTTCTACTACTGGGGAAGAGCATAACTAGAGGCTATCAATATAAGATAGTCAACAAGAAATCCAATAGGGAATTCAGAAGAAACTTCTTTACCCAAAGAGTGGTGAGAATGTGGAACTCACTACCACAGGGAGTGGTTGAAGTGAATAGTATAGATACATTTAAGGAGAGACGAGACAAGCATATGAGGGAGAAGGGAATCGAGGGTTATGCAGATAGATTTAGATGAGGAAAGATGGGAGGATTCTCGAGTGGAGCATTAACGCTGCCGGGTCTAGTGGGGCCAAATGACCTGCTTGTGTGTCGTATATCCGATGTAATCCTATGTAATTCCTGCTCCCGCATCGTTACCTATGGTGTCCCCCAAGGATCTATCCTTGGCCCCCTAATTCTCATTTATATACTGCCCCTTGGTGATATTATCCAAAACCAAAGCAACAGTTTCCATATGTACACTGATGACATCCAGCTCTACCTCACTACCACTTCTCTCAATCCCTCCATGGCCTCTAAATTGGCAGATTGCTTGTCCTGGATGAGCACAAATTTTCTCCAATTAAATATTGGGAAGACCAAAGCCATTGTTTTCGGTCCCCGTCACAAACTCCGTTCCCTAGCCACTGACTCCATCCCTCTCCCTGGCATCTGTCTGAGGCTGAACCACACTGTTCGCAACCTTGGTGCCATACTTATCCCCGAAATGAGCTTCCGACCACATATCCGCAGTCTAACTAGGACTGCCTATTTCCATCTCTGTAACATCGCCCGTCTCCGCCTTCTTCAGCTCATCCGCTGCTGAAACCTACATGCATGCTTTTGGTACCTCAGGACTTGACTATTCCAATTCACTCTTGGCTGGCCTCCCACTTTCTACCCAACGTAAACTTGTGGTCATCCAAAACTCGGCTGCCCATGTCCGAACTCGCACCAAGTCCCATTCATCTATCTCCCCTGTGCTCGCTGACCGACATTGGCTCCCGGTTAAACAACACCTTGATTTCAAAATTCTCCTCATTTTCAAATCTCTCCATGGCCTCGCCCCTCCCTATCTTTGTAATCTCCTCCAGCCCCACAACCTCCTGAGATGTCTCTGCTCCTCTAATTCTGCCCTTTTGAGCATCCCTGATTATAATCACTCAACCATTGGTGGCCGTGCCTTCAGCTGCCTGGGCCCTAAGCTCTGGAACTCCCTCCCTAAACTTCTGCTTCTCTACCTCTCTTTCCTGCTTTAAGATGCTTCTTAAAACCTACATCAAATATCCTAATTTCTCCTTGTGTGGCTCAGTGTCAAATTGTTTGTGTTGCAATACTCCTGTAAAATGCCTTGGGACAATTTACTACATTGAAGGCACTATATAAATACAAGTTGTTGTTGTTAAAGGGACAGTGGGATTGTGATACATCTTGATTTCAGTGCAGAGAGGAGGGAGAGCAATTTTGGGCAAAACATAAAGAAAATGTAAGATTGAAAATTGTGTATTCTGAAATTCTCTCCTGCACTTACAGTCATTAGTAATGTCAGGGCATTACATGGAGAGGACGTGCAGAAGGGAAGATTGAAGCAAAGATCACGTCAAGATCTGACAGAGTCAGGGCCTGAATATTGTCGGCATATGGAAGTGGAAAGCAGCAATCTGAGAACGGACAAACCTTACGCGTGATCCCTTTGTGGACACTCCTCAGCCGACCATCCAGCATGGGGAGACACAAGTGCAGCCGTACTGTGGAGAGACCCCATCAATGTGGGGACTGTGGGACGAGAGTAAACTCTGTGTCTCAGCTAAAAACTCATCAACACAGTTACACCAGAAAATGGCCATTCATCTGCTCCGTGTGTGTGAAGGGATTTAACCACTCGTGGAAACTGCTGAGACACCAGGGAGAGACCGTTCGCCTGCTCTCACTGTGAGAAGAGGTTTACACAGTCTTACAATCTGTTGTCACACGAGTTGGTTCACAGCGAGGAGAGACCTTTTCAATGCTCTGACTGTGAGCAGAGCTTTAAATGGTCCAGCAACCCGATACAGCACCAGCGCTGTCACACTGGCCATTCATCTGCTCAGTGTGTGGGAAACGATTCACTCATTCATCCGCCCTGCTGGTACACCCTGCGAGTTCACACTGCAGAGAGGCCGTTCATCTGCTCAGTGTGTGGGAAGCGATTCACGTGTTCATCCGCCCTGCTGGTACACCAGCGAGTTCACACTGGGGAGAGGCCGTTCACCTGCTCCGTGTGTGGGAAGCGATTCACGTGTTCATCCGCCCTGCTGGTACACCAGCGAGTTCACACTGGGGAGAGGCCGTTCACCTGCTCCGTGTGTGGGAAGCGATTCACTTGTTCATCCACCCTGCTGGTACACCAGCGAATTCACACTGGGGAGAGACCGTTCTCCTGCTCCGTGTGTGGGAGGGCATTCACTCATTTATCCTACCTGCATGTACACCAGCGAGTTCACACTGACGAGAGATCCTATAAATGCCCCGAATGCAAGAGGAGCTTTAAAAGCACTGAGGAACTAAAGATGCATCAACCGGGGAGAGGCCGTTCAGCTGCTCTCACTGCGGGAAGAGGTTTGGGAGGTCAGCGACCCTGGTGAGTTCACAGCGAGGAGGCACCGTTTAAATGTTCCGACAGTGAGAAGAGCTTCAGGAGCTCCAAAGACCGTTGACGAGAGCCCGTTCAAATCCTCTCATTGAGGTAAGACGTGTACACAATCATCCGGCCTTCTGAAACATGAGTGGCTTCACACCGGGGAGAGGCCGTTCCCCTGCGCCCTGAGTGAAAAGTGATTCACCAGTCCATCTGACCTGCTGAGACACCAGCGAGTTCACACTTCACTGCAGTGGTCTGATTCTGCAATTAATCACACTCAGGCCTGACCCATGTTAATTATGGTATTTTAGGGGGTTTGTTGATGCTGATAATAACCCAGAATAATTAGACTGGAGTTTAATATTCTGTATATACGTCTGTTGGAAGATAAATGCTCCTTTTATGCCGGAATTTCGTGCTAAACAATGAGAAAGTGGCTAACACTAGCATCATGGGTAAGCAAAGTTAGCCTGAGGTCGAACATGCAGCCAGTCTCGTGGCCCCACAAGTGCTTTGCTGACACAAAAGCCTCAGGAAAACATGTTTCTGAGCAAAGCGGCCAGAAGAGAAAGATCAGGTGAAGACAGAGACAGAGAGGTGATAGAAGGCACTGGAGAAAGAAAGGAGTGAACAGTCTGCAGCTTTGAGACAGTGGAAATAAGAGAGGGGTCTCTGAAGCAGCTGTGGTTCTACTGCCGTGTTCTCATGTTCACTGACCCGAGTTATACACAGGAACAATTATATAAGTGGGGGAGGGGGGGGGTGGTTAAGGGGAATAAATTTGCGGATGCCACAAAATTGGGGGGGTGGGTGTAGGGAATAGTCAATACTGAGGATGACAGCAACACGCAACACGTTACAAGAAGACTTTAATAAACTTGCAGAATGGACATATAATTGGTAAATGATTTCAATACAGATAAGTGTAAGATTTTGTTAAGAAAAATAAGGAGGTCACATATTGCATGGAAAATATGTATCTAAATGGGGTTGCAAAGCAAAGGGAACTTAAAAATACAAGTACACAAATCACTAAAAGTAGCGACGCAGGTTGATAAGGCCATAAAAAAGCAAACCAAGCACGAGGGTTTATTTATAGAGGGATAGAATTGAAAAGTAGAGAAGTAATGCTAAACTTGTATCGAACCTTCGTTGGAGCATGCTTGTGTATAATTCTGGTCAGCATATTATAAAAAGGTTTATAGAGGCATAGAGAGGGTGCAACAAAGATTTACAAGGATGATACCAGAAATGTGAGGTTATATTTATCAGTAAAGGATGAACAGGCTGAGTTTCTTTTTTCTTGAAAGGTGATAGCTGAGGGGGGGGTGACCGAATAGAGGTATTTTTAAATTATGAAAGGTTTTGATAGAGTAGATACAGAGAGAATGTTCCCACTTGTGGCAAAGGGCATAACTAGAGGCCATCAATATAAGATAGCCACCAAGAAATCCAATAGAGAATTTAGAAGTAACTTCATTACCCAAAGAATGGTGAAAATGTGGAACTCGCTACCACAGGGAGTGGTTTAAGCAAATAATATAGATGCATTTCAGGGGAGGCTAGACAAGACCATGAGGGAGAAGGGAATAGAGGATTATGCTGATAGTGTCAGATATCGAAGGATGGGAGGAGGTTCGAGTGGAGCATAAATGCCGGCATGGATTGGTTGGGCTGAAGGGCCTGTTTCTGTGCCGTATATTCTATGTAATTAGTTACCCATCATATTGGGAGAACGGAGCCCAGCTCCTTGACTCAGCCGAGGTTCTACCCGGGTCATGAGGGTGTAATCACTGACGGCTTGTGGTAGAGCAGGTGTCGTAGGATTGATGTCTAGCTAAGACTGTGATGCTTGGTTAAATTCGGATGGACTTTGGACAAATAAAGTTTTACACCCAACTGAAGTGTCTTTGTGAGTTTGTTGAATCAACTGACATGACACCTGGTGAGTGCGATAATGTCAAATCAGTCAGTTTTAAGAATAAAATTGTGCAGTGTTAAATTTATCCATTATAATAAACATTAAATTTAAGAAGCCTTTTTTTAAAGTTTGTTCATCTTTATTTCAGGTTCGCTGTTTCCCCATATGGGAGCCCCAATCTTTGTTTTGTTGTAACATTTTTCTAAGAAGTAAACATTTATAGAGCTTATCCACTTCTTTGTTCGTGTTGAGAATTCTGTGTTTTGATTGGCTGTTTCGGCAGCTTGTTGACATCACAGCAACTCGCGCTCGGGGATTCCCACTGCACTCTGTTGATTTGAATAACACGTCGGAAAACACGAACATCTCGACACAGAGATTGCCACATCTTTGTGGGAAGCTTACTTTGGGGCCGGGGGTGAAAGTATTTGCTTCACTGCTGACCACAAATTCCGGGCCATTATTAAACAGTTTTTGCAAAGTGACAGAGGCTGTCTCTGATACTGCAGGAAATGTGTATTTGAATAACTTATCAGGTGATGCTGATGTCCCTCTGGCCCTTTGAAAGGCCGCTCACTGTGGCTCCTCTCCCAGATTCCAGCCCCAGCTCTGTGTTCGCTGTGGCCCCTCTCCCAGATACCAGCCCCAGCTCTGTGCTCACTGTGGCCCCTCTCCCAGATTCCAGCCCCAGCTCTGTGCTCACTGTGGCCCCTCTCCCAGATACCAGCCCCAGCTCTGTGCTCACTGTGGCCCCTCTCCCAGATTCCAGCCCCAGCTCTGTGCTCACTGTGGCCCCTCTCCCAGATACCAGCCCCAGCTCTGTGCTGCCTGTGGCCCCTCTCCCAGATTCCAGTCCCAGCTCTCCTCTCCCAGATTCGAGCCCCAGCTCTGTGCTCACTGTGGCCCCTCTCCCAGATTCCAGTCCCAGCTCTGTGCTCACTGTGGCCCCTCTCCCAGATTCCAGTCCCAGCTCTGTGCTCACTGTGGCCCCTCACCCAGATTCCAGTCCCAGCTCTGGGCTCACTCAGCTGCTCTCACCTGGGGACAGCGCGTCACAATCGGCCCCCGCACACCTGAGCTGAGCACCAGGCCCCGCCCCCTTGCTGCGCCGCCATTGGTTGGAGGACGCGCCGCCAGCTCGCTCCGCCCATCTCTGCCGGGGCTGTTCCTATTGGTCCGAGCTCCCGTCAGTCAGGCCGAGCACACGTGGTGCTGGGCGGGCAGTTTGAGGCGGTTTGTTCTGGAACTTTCCTTCAGCAGGATGATGTGATTGACGGATGGGACAAGGATCCCGCAGCCTCTGCTGTTCAGGCCTGAATCATTGGGCCGGTTAGCAGCTTATTGAGGGCCCGCGGCCGGGGAGTGAGAAGCTGCTGCGATCCCGGGGGAACATCTTGTGGCGCCGCCCAGGTCCGTCAGTCTGGTCATTAGCCGCAACACCCGGGCTGGGCCCCGCCCACAACCAGGCTCAGCCCCGCCTCTCGCACACTCCGATTGGTTGGAGGACCAACTGCCCGCTCGATCCTCCAGCCCCGCCCCCGCTCTTTCTATTGGTCCGGAGCTGCTGTCAATCACCCGGGCAATGTGAGCTGAGCATGCGCGGTGGGGCGGCTGTGTCTGAGGCAGCAGGTGAGAGATGGGCGGAGGGAGGGAACGGGTTAATAAACCCCGGGGGGCCGGCCGCGGACTTCACACACACTGAGTGCGTGCACAGGCCCCGCCCGTCCAAGAGACAATATTCCGCATTATCCGCTTCACACACACCCGCTGTGGGCCTCAGGACCCGAACAACAACCTGCGGCTCCGGCTCAGGGAGGTTGGTTGCTAGGCACTGCAGTGATGTCATAAAGCAGGGCCATTCAGCCCAGCGGGTCCTCTCCTTGTCCCTTTAAAGGTGGAGAGCTGGGACATCCTGTCTCAACACACATCCCCCCTGTTCATACTGAGAATCCCCGGGGAAGCGCCAGGGCCTAGAATGTGGAACACAACCAAGGGGGAAAGAGGAGGCGAGACGGTGCAGTGTGGGAAATGAGGGGCAGATCGGACAAAGTGCTTTGAGTGGTGTGTCCAGCAATGAAAGTGAAACCAAACCAGAGGGAACAAATAAAAATGCAATCCAAGGGAAGCGGGAAGAAACCACAACCAGCCCAAAAGTGGGACTAATCGCCCCAAGGTCACTCAAGACAGTTAGCAACTGCTCCTAGTGACTGTGTGGCTGCAGGACTCGGCTTCACTCCAGTGTTTAATGGCACAGAGTGCTGGCCTCACACCCAGGGGGTCAATGCGTTAGAATTCCAGGGGCAGTGAGAACATGCTTGGAAATATCCCAGAGAACATAAGAAATAGGAGCAGGAGTAGGCCATTTGGCCCCTTGAGCCTGCTCCGCCATTCAATAAGATCATGGCTGATGGGATCCTGGCCTCAACTCCACTTCCCTGCCTGCTCCCCAAAGCCCTTGACTCCGTTCTCCTTCAAAAATCTGTATCATCACTTAAATATGTTCAAAGACCCATCCTACACAGCTCTCTGGGGTAGAGAATTCCAAAGATTCACCACCCTCAGAGAAGAAATTCCTCCTAATTTCTGTTTTAAATGGGCAACCCCTTATTCTGAAACTATGGCCCCTCGGTTCCCCCATGAGGGGAAACATCCTCTCTCATCTACCCTGTCAGGAGCAGTGAAAGCTCAATGGGCCCCAGCATATGCTCATCGCAAAACCCCGGGAAAGGAAAAAGTCAGCTCTGAAGCCAGTTTGCTGCTCCTTCTGCCCAGCACTGCCTGCACCCCCAGCACACGGAGGGGGAATTTTAGCCTCAGTATTACAGGTTTCATTTACAGGCTGGTGAGAGGAATAGTTCATACTGACACCGAGCTGTGTGTTTGGTTCAGTCTGTATATGACTGATGGGCTCTTTTAAATTTGAGTGGTCATGTATTCGAATTCCCCGTAACTCTAATGGTGGATATAAAAGAGAGATGTGTTCAAATCAAAGAGTCTCCTTGGAGATTCTCAGAGAAGGAACAGGTCAGCTTGAAACGCTGAAAAAGAGAACATTTTTTATAAGTTTTCAATCAGCAGTTTTTGACCGATATTGACTCCCACAGGGACAGAGAATTCTACAATAAGGAACTGGTCACGATTTGAAAGGTATTAAAGGATTCGAGGGGCTCTTACATTTGGGCTCTTTATTTTGTTCACTCGAGGAGTTAGACAACAGACTTCCTGCTGTCAATAAGGAGTTGGATTATTGGGCCGTGATGTATTTACTTGTTCATATTTTGTTAAATACATTTGCTGAGTGGATTTAAATTCAAGACGAGGTTTGCAGGCATGCTGCTCTATTCACACAGCGAAGGTGAGAGAGATGCTGTGAGGCACACGTTAAGTCCAGTAGCTGAACATGATTAACAAACTGTGTTTTGTGTTTAGTGATCCCGGGCATGTTACCGAGACCGTCCCTGGATACCAAGGCAAGGAGAGGCACTCTGGAAGGTAGGGGGAGCTGGGACTTGTCCCTGAGAGTAACGAACAGGTTTGAGAACTGAAATAATGTAGAGTTAGAATTGAAAAAAGGCCCAAAATAGAGCAGTCAGAAACAGGACATCAATTAGTCTCCTCTTATCTTGGAGACATTAAATATCGACACACTGTTTTATTTGAAATATCAAAATATTAAACAACAGCCCAGTTACAGGGGTCATTAACATCAGCAGAAACAAATCCCAACTGTCAGAATGAACATGGTTCAGCCGGGATGTGCTTAACATCAGCAATGACAGTAGACTCCCACCCCTGCAGTCACTTGTGAACATGCTGGTGTGTCAGCAGGATGGATGAATGAGTGAATCCCTTCCCACACTCTGAGCAGGTGAACGGCCTCTCCCCAGTGTGAATTTGCTGGTGAGTAAGAAGTCTGGATGACTGAGTGAATCGCTTCCCACACTCCAAACAGGTGAATAGGCTCTCCCTGGTGTGAACTTGCTGGTGTGTTAGAAGGTTAAATGAACTAGTGGATCCCTTCCCACACTCAGAGCAGGTCAATGGTCTCTCCCCAGTGTGAACTTGCTGGTGTGTCAGCAGGTTGGATGACTGAGTGAATCCCTTCCCACACTCAGAGCAGGTGAATGGCCTCTCCCCAGTGTGAACTCGCTGGTGTGTCAGCAGGGTTGATGATGAAGGGAATCCCTTTCCACACATGGAGCAAGTGAATGGGCTCGCCCCAGTGTGAACTTGTTGGTGTGTCAGAAGGTTGGATGACTGAGTGAAATGCTTCCCACAGTCAGAGCAGATGAACGGCCTCTCCCCAGTGTGAACTTGCTGGTGTGTCAGCAGGTTGGATGACTGAGTGAAATGCTTCCCACAGTCAGAGCAGATGAACGGCCTCTCCCCAGTGTGAACTCGCTGGTGCCTCAGCAGATGGGATGACCGAGTGAATCCCTTCCCACACATGGGGCAGGTGAATGGCCTCTCCCCGGTGTGACTGCATCGATGAGTTTCCAGCTCAGACGGGTAACTGAATCCCTTTCCACAGTCCCCACATTTCCACGGTTTCTCCATGGTGCAGGTGTCCTTGTGACTCTCCATGGTTGGATGATCAGTTGAAGCCTCGTCCACACACACAACACGTGTAATGGTTTCTCCGTGCTGTGAATGGTGCAATGTTTTTTCAGGTTGTGTAACTGGTTAAAGCTCCTTCCAGTCAGTGCACTGGAACACTCACGCGGATGTGTGTGTCTCAGTGCTTTTCCAGTCATGCCGATTTGTGAAATATTTTCTCAAAGACAGAACAAGCAAATAATTCTCCTGCCACATTCAAAGGCCTGAGGAATCAAGTAACTGTCAGATCTTGACGTGATGTTTGGTTGCTGTTTCCAGTCTGAAAATCTCCCCTTCTAATATCCTGTAAAAGGAGATTACAGAACTCATCACTAAGTATAGAACAGACAATTCTAGATTCTATGGAACATTCTTTCCTCTCTTGTTCCCCCAAAGCTGTAAATCCCCATCCGACTCTCTCCCTCCTCCCTGTGCTGAAAGCCAAACACATCGCACGTCTCAAGACAGTTTGTCCTCCGCTCCCAGTTTTCACCACCAACTCTGGCTGGGTGCAGTTCTACACTCACTGGTTCCCCTCCCTCTCCTTCCCTGAAGGCGCTGACTCTGGCTGGGTTCAGTTCTACACTCACTGGTTCCCCTCCCCTGAAGGTGCTGACTCTGGCTGGGTTCAGTTCTACACTCACTGGTTCTCCTCCCCTGAAGGTGCTGATTCTGGCTGGGTTCAGTTCTACACTCACTGGTTCCTCTCCCTCTCCTCCCCTGAAGGTGCTGATTCTGGCTGGGTTCAGTTCTACACTCACTGGTTCCCCTCCCTCTCCTCCCCTGAAGGTGCTGACTCTGGCAGGTTTCAGTTCTACACTCACTGGTCACCTGAAATATAAAAGAAAATAATGGAAATACTCAGGCAACATCTGTAGAGATAGAAATAGAGTTAGCGTATCAGGTCACTTTCCTTTCATCAGAACTGGAAAATAGGAGCAAGGGTCGGCCCTCCGGCCCCTCGAGCCTGCTCCACCATTCAATAAGATCATGGCTGATCATCAACCTCAATTCCACTTTCCCGCCCCATCTCCCTATCTCTTGATTCCCCTAGACTCCAAAAATCTATCTATCTCAGTCTTGAATATAAGTTTTAAATAAGTGCAGAGGCAGGGAAAGGGGAGGAAAGACAGGAGTGATTAAATGACAAAAGGGATGATGCAGCAAGGCAAAAGGAGATGGTGATGGGACAAGAAACAAAAGATGGGTCTGGAGGAGGTGTAAATGGAGATCATTACCAACAGCTGCTGTACTAAACAATGGGAGCGGTGGTTATGGTGAAATTGTGGAACTCAATGTTGAGTCCGGAAGGTGAAATTCTGTGCCTCGAGCGTTATTAGAACAGTGGAGGAGGCCGAGGAGAGAGAGGTCAGAGTGGGAGTGGTCCGGAGAATTTCAATAACAAGCGATCAGAAACTCAGAGTCACGCTTGCGACTGAACGAAGGTGTTCCGCGATGCGATCATCCAATCTGCATTTGGTCTCTCCAATGTAGAGGACACTGCATCGTGAGCAGCGAATACAGTATACTAAATTCAAAGTAGTACAATAAATCGTTGTTTCACCTGGAAGGAGTGTCTGTGGCCCTGGACGGTGGGAAGGGAGGAGGTGAAAGGGCAGGTGTTGTATTTCCTATTTTAATGTAGGAAATGTGGCAGTTAATTTGTGCACAGAAAGCTCCCACAAACAGCAATGAACAGATAACGTATTTTCGTGATGTTGATTGAGGGATATATATTGGCCAGGACGCCGAGGTAACTCCCCTGCTCTTCTTCGATATAGTTCCATGGGATCTTTTAAATCCACTCGAGTTGCAGCCGGGTTCTCGGTTTAACGTTGCATCACAAGAGACGACATCTGACAGTGCAGTGCTCCCTCAGTGCTGCACTGGAGTGCCAGCCTGGACTTTTGTGCTCAAGTCTCTGGAGTGGGACTTGAGCAGTTCAGAGAACAGGGTGATCTAAATCTGGGCCCACCTGTTACAATTCTATGGGCTGTAAACCGTCTCCCCGGCAATTACCAGCACCTTCAGAAGAGATGCTGAGAAAGCCCCTGTGTGCAGAGTGAGAACAAAATCAATGAGTCAATGATTTTCTCTCCCGCCCACTCTTTGTTGCTTTACAAATATGGACAAAGAAGTTCCTTTGAACCATCCCAATTTATAACTATATTACATAAGATGTGAAATCAGTTATTTTCTGTAAAATTCTTTTTTGATCAGTTTTCATAAAAATCCTCCACATATATTGCATATGACAGGGGACAAGAGAGAGAGGGAAACCAGTCTCTATTTCTCCTTCATTTACAGACCCTCCCTGGTCTGTCACCAACTCTCCTTCATTTACGACGCTCCCTGACCAATCACCAATTCTCCTTCATTTACAGACCCTCTCTGACCATTCGCCATTTCTCCCTCACTGACAGACACTCCCTGACCAATCACCAATTCTCCTTCATTTACAGACCCTCCCTGGCCTGTCACCATTTCTCCTTCATTTACAGGCACCCCCTGACCACTCCATGTTTCTGCTTCATTTGCAGACGCTCCCTGACGAGTCGCCGCTTTGTGGATCTTTCTGTTGTGGCTTTCAACAGAAGAAACCCTGTTGGGTGGGGCAAACATTGCAATGTTTGGTAGTGAAATGGATTAGTTCAGGACAGACAGCAGGGATTATTTGAGGAAATAACACAGTGCAGTGAGAAAGGAAATGCAGTGGATGTTGTGTAGATGGATTGTCAAAAGGTGTTTGATAAGGTGCCGGACAGGAGGCTTGTTGATCAAATTAAGGCTCATGTTATTAAAGGGAGTGGGGCAGCGTGGAGAGGAAGTTGGGTATAGGACAGAAAACAGAGAATAGTGGTTAATGGATGCTCTTCAGATCCGAGAAATGTAAACAGTGGTGTCCCCAGGGTCAGTGTTGGGACCATTGCTCTGCTCAATATAGAGAAATTATTTGGGCTTGGGTATATGGGGCACACGATCAAAATCTCCAGAGGAGACCAAAAAAGGGCCCATGGCCAACTGAAAGGACTGTACATAGTTTCAGTGTGAATACACAGGTTAGTAAATGGGGCAGGTAGATGTCAGCTGAAATGTAACAGAGAGAAATGTGAGGTGATACATTTTGGGACAAGGAAATTTTAAGAAAAGTACATTAAATGGTAAAAATGTAAAAGCAGTAGAGAAGCAGAATAGGAAAGAGGTGTTAGATTCTAGCTAATGCCTTGTCCTGTTAATTAGCAAGTCCAGTGTCAGAAACTATTACCTTAGCAAATAAATGTAAGATGAGCAGATTCTCTGTCCTCCACCGTAACTTATATTGACCCATCAATCAGAGTAAACATGCAAGTCCCGCGTGCCCACAGTAACTGACACAAGGTCAGCCCGCTGGATGGAACCTCGGGCGCCCTGAGCTTGATCTCCGGTGTCTCCAGTCCTGACTGTCCCCTTACATCAGTCTCCCCTCACTTTTATACACTGCAGTGATCCACCTCTGGCACCTGACTCTTCTGTGTCTTCTCTGCTGGGTTTGGGCAGGAAGCTGGGAAAAGACAGCTGGAACTTCTCTAATCTGTGATTTACAAGGACACTTTCCCTGGTTCCCAGCAGTTACTTTTCTTCAGTAATTTTCTCATTATCTCTAAACTACCCTGCCTGCTGATAGTTGTTATCTCTTATAGTTTCACAATTATAGGGATAAACATCACACATTATAAATCTAATCTATTGTGTCACTCACTCTGGTTTCAACTTACATTGTGGTTACTGACAGACAAACCCTGTTCATTCCCCTGATCTGATTACAGATTCCAACAGTGGATTCAGTGAATGGAATGTCTTATCAGTGTTGCCATGGCAACCTGTCTGCACCGAATCGATTGTCGAGTTTCTAACTCAGACTAAACTTCTCTTTCACGCTATACACATTATATCAGCCAGTTTATGTCATAGAATCCATAGAAATTTACAGCACGGAGGGAGGCCATTTCGGCCCATCGTGTCCATACCAGCCGACCAAGAGCTATCCAGCCTAATCCCATCTTCCAGCTCTAGGTCCGTAGCCCTGCAGGTTACGGCACTTCAAGTGCACATCCAAGTATTTTTAAATGTGGTGAGGGTTTGTGCCTCTACCACCTTTTCAGGCAGTGAGTTCCAGACTCCCACCACCCTTTGGGTAAATACATTTCCCCTCATGTCTCCTCTATACCTCCATCCAATTACTTTAAATCTAGGCCCTCTGGTTGTTGACCCCTCTGCCAAGGGAAACAGGTCTTTCCTATCTACTCTATCCAGGCCCCTCATAATCTTATACACTTCAATCAGGTCTCCCTTCAGCCTCCTCTGTTCTAAAGAAAACAGACCTAGACTATCCAATCTTTCCTCATAGCCAAAGTTCTACAGACCAGGCAACATTCTTGTAAATCTCCTCTACACCCTTTCCAGTGCAATCACATCTTTCCTGTAATATGGTGACCAGAACTGCACACAGTACTCCAGCTGCGGCCTAACCAGTGTTTTATGTAGTTCAAGCATAATGTCCTTGGCTCTTATATTCCATGCCTCGACTAATAAAGGCAAGTATTCCACATGCCTTCTTAATCACCTTATCTACCTGGCCTGCTACCTTCAGGGATCTGTGAACCTACACTCCAAGGTCCATTTGTGCCTCTACACCTTTCAATGCCGTACCAGTTAATGTGTATTCCTTTGTCTTATTAGACCTCCCCAAATGCATTACCTCACACTTCTCCGGATTGAATTCCATTTGTCACTGTTCTTCAGCTTTCTTCATTATCAACTACACAGCCTATTTTAGTGTCATCTGCAAACTTCTTAATCATACCCCCAACATTTAGGTGCAAGTCATTGATACATACCATAAAAAGCAAGGGACCCTGCACTGAGCCCTGCAGAACCCCACTGGATACAGACTTCCAGTCACAAAACACCCATCAACCATTACCCTTTGCTTCCTTCCTCTGAGCCAATTTTGGATCCAACTTGCCCCTTTACTTTGGATCCCATGGGCTTTTACTTTCGTAACCAGTCTGCCATGTGGGACCTTATCAAAAGATTTGCTAAGATTCATTTGCACTACAATATACGCACTGATCTTATCGACCTTCCTGGTTACCTCCTTGAAAAATTCAATCAAGTTAGTCAGGCATGACCTTCCCTTAACAAATCCATGCTGACTGTCCTTGATTAATCCATGTCTTTCCAAATGAAGATTTATTCTTTCCGTCAGGATTTTTTGCAATACTTTTCCCACCACTGAGGTTAGCGTACTGGCCTGTAATAACTCGGTCTATCCCTTTCTCCCTTTTTAAGCAAAGGTCTTGGTCGGCAGGTGCAGACACGATGGGCCGAAATGACCTCCTTCCATACTGTACATTTTTTTGATTCTATGAAAAAGTCCCGTTCATTCCTACTCTGTTTTCTGTCCATTAACCAATCCTCAATCCATGCTAATATATTACCCTTAATCCCATGAGATGGATTTTAGCCATGTTATGTTATCTCTAAAACCTAGAAGGGCTTCAGATACACAAACCTTTAAAAGTGGGAGGACAAGTTGATGAAGTGGTTAAAAAGCACATGTGATCCTAAGTTTTATAAATAGGGGTGTGGAGTACAAAAGGGCAGAGGTCATGTAAACCTGTACTAATCATTGGTTCGACTGCAGTTCAAATATTGTGTCAGGTTTTGGGGATCTTACACCAGGAAGGATGGAGAGGGTGCAGAGAGATTCACTGAGACGATACCAGGGACAAGAGCCTTTAGTTATCAGGGGAGATTGGAGAAACTGGGGCTCTTTTCATTAGAACAAAGGAGAATTGGAGATCTGAGGGAGGTGGTCAGAATGTGATCAGGTAAATGAGGAAAAACTATTTCCACCAGTCGGTGAGTCAGTAACTCGAGGACATCAAATTCAAATCATCACCAAAAGGCTCAGACCCAGGGAGGAACTATCGAGCACACTGCACAACAATGTTCGGGACACTCACTGTCCCTCTGCATCTGTGTCCAGGGGAGGAACTGATGGGTTTCTCTTATCTTTGGGTTAAATGATGATCTCATCGAGGTGATGGATGTCAGTGCTGGGGAATGGGGTATTCTGAGATCATATTGTCTGCCTGAAGCACTCTGCAGTCTGCTACAGCATGGGTTAGATACAGAGTAAAGCTCCCTCTACACTGTCCCATCAGCCACTGCCAGTCCACAATGAGCAGGGCTCAGTGAGGTTGGTTGCGAGGCACTGCAGTGATGTCATAAAGCAGGCCATTCAGCCCAGCTGGTCCTCTCCGTGTCCCTTTAAAGGTGGAGAGCTGGGACATCCTGTCTCAACACACATTCCCCCTCTTCATACTGAGAATCCCTGGGGAAGGCCCAAGGTCCAGAGTGTGGAACACATCCAGGGGGAAAGAGAGAGAAGGTGTGGTAAATCAAGGAGTAGGGACTGAGGGACACCAAGCTGAAGTTTTAGAGGAAGAGTGAGTTCAGTCGTTTAAGATCCAGGGAGAGAACAAGGCATATTGCACAAATTGCTACTATTTTACCCTTCTCTTCCTCTCCACCCCTGATGGTGCTGACTCTGGCTGGGTTCAGTACTACACTCACTGGTTCCTCTCCCTCTCCACCCCTAAAAGGTGCTGACTCTGGCTGGGTTCCATTCTGCACTCACCAATACGTGACCCATGTGCCCAATTTCCCTGTATGAACCTCGACAGCGAGTGTCAACAGGCTATTCCACTGTCCTCACCTGAGGCCTCACACGTGTATTTTCCAGCAGGGTCACTGGACCCTCCTCCCAATGGCTCAGTGGGTAAAGGTAACGCCCAGTGTGACTGAATCATAGGAACGGGAGGGACCCAGGTTTAATCCTGTCTGCATATCCTCTCCTTCTAATCCCCTGTAAAAGCTGTTTACAAATATCATCAGGAACATAGGAACAGGAAAAGACCATTCGGCCCCTTGAGCCTGTTCCGCCATTCAATTAAATCATGGCTGATCAGTATTTTAACTCCATCTACCTGCCTTGGTTCCATCGCCCTTAATACCTTTGCCGAAGAAGAATCTATCAACCTCAGTTTTGTAATTTTCAATTATCCCCCATCCTCAGTTTTATTGGGAACAGAGTTCTGGATTTCCACTACCCTTGAAGAACATATGAGGATAAGAAATCGGAGGAGTGGGCCATGCGGTCCCTCGAGCCTGCTCCTCCATTCAATAAGATCATGGCTGATCTTCTCCCTCAACTCCACTTTCCCTCACTATCCCCGTATCCCTTGATTCCTTTAGTGCCCAAAAATCTATCGATCTCCGCCCTGAATATACTCAATGACTGAGCATCCACAGTCCTCTGGAGTAGAGAATTCCAAAGATTCACATCCCTGAGTGAAGACATTTCTCATCTCAGTCCTAAATAGCCGACCCCTTATCCCAAGACTGTGACCCCTATTTCTAGACTCTCGAGCCAAGAGAAACAGCCTCTCAGCATTTGTGTGAGGAAGTGCTTCCTGACATCACCCCTGAATGGCCTAGCTCTGACTTGAAGGTTATTTCCCCTTGTTGTGGACTCCCTCACCACTCCTTGAGTGGTCTGCACAGTGCGGTCTTAAACGGAGTGTACTTAAACAGAATGGTTTATTTGGGAACTTGGAAACAGTGGGAATTGGGAGAAGAGGGGGAAGGAGTTGCAGCTTTTTGCCCACACTGTTTGTAGTGCTTTGTGTTACAGGTAGATATTTAATGTCATTATCCATTACTCAATGCAGATCAAGTAAGAAGTCAAAGAACTAAACTGTAAAATAAGTTATTTAAATACAAATGTAATAACATTTAATTAAATAGAACATGGTGATATAGGGCTAGCAGTGCAGGTGGTGTGTCACAAATGCAGCATGTGGGAGTTTGTGGGGAGCATTGTGATCCCGGACAAACACCTTTGCAGTAAGTGCATGCATCCTGAGGAGCTTCAGCTCAGAGTTGTTGAGCTGGAGTCTGAGGTGCAGACATTGTGGGGCATCAGGGAGGGGGGAGTTATCTGGACACTTTGAAAGGGAATATGGTTATGTTGGGGGACAGTATAGTCAGAGAGATAGATACTGTTTTCTGCAGACGCGACCGGAAGTTTCGACGGTTGTGTTGCCTGCCCGGTGCCAGAGCTAAAGAATCTCCTCACAGCTGGAGAAGAACTTGGAGTGAGAAGGGGGGGATCCAGTTGTCGTGGTCCATGTAGGAACCAACAACATAGGTAGAACTAGAAATGAGGTTCTGCTGAAGGAGTTGGGGTCCAAATTAAAAAGCAGAACCTCAAAGGTAATAATCTCTGGATTGTTACATGAGCCACGCGGCAATTGGTACAGGGAGAAGCAGATTGGAAAGTTAAAAGTGTGACTCAAAGAGTGGTGTGGGAGGCAAGGGTTTTGCTTCATGGACACTGGCACCAGTACTAGGGAAAGACGGAGTTGTTCCATTGGGACAGGCCCCACTTAAAACGGGCTAGAGACTAGAACCAGGGTCAAAGTCCAAGGTCCCATGGAGGGACAAAGCCGGTGTCAGCAGGATGGGGCCGACATGGAGCATCGACGAACCGCTGTCCAAATTCAGAGACAGGTGGAGCAGGCAAGTGAAGTCCAGAGGCTATTTGAGGGGCAGAGAGTTCGAGGAGGGAGGTTGTTGCCATAGGAATCAGAGTCGGTGGCGGGAAAGGAAGCTGATGGCGAAACAGACGCAAGTTGGAGGTCACCGTAGGTCAATAAGAACATAAGAATTAGGAACAGGAGTAGGCCATCTAGCCCCTTGAGCCTGCTCCGCCATTCAATAAGATCATGGCTGATCTGGCTGTGGACTCAGCTCCACTTACCCGCCCTCTCCCCGTAACCCTTAATTCCCTTATTGGTTAAAAATCTATCTATCTGTGACTTGAATACATTCAATGAGCTAGCCTCAACGGCTTCCTTGGGCAGAGAATTCCAGATTCACAACCCTCTGGGAGAAGAAATTCCTTCTCAACTCGGTTTTAAATTGGCTCCCCCGTATTTTGAGGCTGTGCCCCCTAGTTCTAGTCTCCCCTACCAGTGGAAACAACCTCTCTGCCTCTATCTTGTCTATCCCTGTCATGATTTTAAATGTTTCTATAAGATCACCCCTCATCCTTCTGAACTCCAACGAGTAAAGACCCAGTCTACTCAATCTATCATTATAAGGTAACCCCCTCATCTCCAGAATCAGCCTAGTGAGTCGTCTCTGTACCCCCTCCAAAGCCAGTATATCCTTCCTTAAGTAAGGTGACCAAAACTGCACGCAGTACTCCAGGTGTGGCCTCACCAATACACCCTGTACAGTTTCAGCAGGACCTCCCTGCTTTTGTACTCCATCCCTCTCGCAATGAAGGCTAACATTCCATTCGCCTTCCTGATTACCTGCTGCACCTGCAAACTAACTTTTTTGAGTTTCATGCACAAGGAGGCACTCTACGCAGGGGTCCTCCCACTATTCATCGGGGACTTGGCCTGGAGGGTGGTGCACGGAGCAGTGCCGTGCAATAAATTTTTAAGCCGGTTCACGGACTCCCAGGCCGCCTGCAATTTCTGCGGTCTGGAGGAGTCCGTGTTCCATGTTTTTATTGAATGCACGAGGTTGCAGCCCCTGTTCCACTATTTGAAGGGGCTGCTCCTGAAATTCTGGCTGCACTTCAGTCCCACTCTCCTGATCTTTGGGCACCCTGTGCGGAGGGGAGCGGGTAGGTCCGAAGGCCTCCTCGTAGGACTGCTCCTGGGCACGGCCAAGGGTGCCATCAGCCGGTCCAGGCAGCGGGCGGTCGAGGGGGTCGTTCAACCTGACTGCCTGCCTCTCTTCCGCTCTTACATCCGGTCCAGGGTGTCCTTGGAGATGGAGCACGCGGTGTCCACCGGTACGCTCGCGGCCTTCCGCGAGAGGTGGGCACCGGAGGGACTGGAGTGCATCATCACGCCCGGCAACCAAATTTTAATTTGATTTTACGTTTTAAAGTTTAATTTGTTTTAATTGCCGGTGCTTTTAGTGTCCCCCTTCCCTTTTATAGGGGGCACTGGGGAAAATTGTGATTTTAGTGCCCAAAAAAAAAAAAAAACCAAAAAAAAAAGAAAAGAAAAACACAAAAAAAAACCAAAAAAAAAGGGGGGAAAAAAAGGGCCTTGAAAATGTCTGGAGTGTCACCCAGGTCGGGTGGCACCGTTTATTGTTTTTATGTTTTCACAGGTGAACTCAAAAGAGTTTCATGCACAAGGACCCCCAGGTCCCTCTGCACCTCAGCATGTTGTAATTTCTCCCCATTCAAATAATATTCCCTTTTACTGTTTTTTTTCCCCCCAAGGTGGATGACCTCACACTTTCCGACATTGTATTCCATCTGCCAAACCTTCGCCCATTCGCGTAACCTATCCAAATCTCTTTGCAGCCTCTCTGTGTCCTCTACACAACCCGCTTTCCCACTAATCTTCGTGTCATCTGCAAATTTTGTTATACTACACTCTGTTCCCTCTTCCAGGTCATCTATGTATATTGTAAACAGTTGTGGTCCCAGCACCGATCCCTGTGGCACACCAATAACCACCGATTTCCAACCCGAAAAGGACCCATTTATCCCGACTCTCTGCTTTCTGTTCGCCAGCCAATTCTCTTTCCATGCTAATACATTTCCTCTGACTCCGCGTACCTCTATCTTCTGCAGTTACCTTTTGTGTGGCACCTTATCGAATGCCTTTTGGAAATCTAAATACACCACATCCATCGGTATACCTTTATCCACCATGCTCGTTATATCCGCAAAGAATTCCAGTAAATTAGTTAAACATGATTTCCCCTTCATGAATCCATGCTGCATCTGCTTGATTGCAGTATTCCTATCTAGATGTCCCGCTATTTCGTCCTTAATGATTGCTTCAAGCATTTTCCCCACTACAGATGTTAAACTAACCAGCCTATAGTTACCTGCCTTTTGTCTGCCCCCTTTTTTAAACAGAGTCGTTACATTAGCTGCTTTCCAATCCGCTGGTACCTCCCCAGAGTCCAGAGAAGCGGCAGAGAAAAAGTAAAACCACAAGCCAGCGAGCAGCAAAGCTGGAAACCGGTAGAACGATCAGTTGAAGCCTCGTCCACACACAGAACACATGTATGGTTTCTCCCTGCGATGGTGCGATGTTTTTTTTCAGGCTGTGTAACTGGTTAAAGCTCTTTCCACAGGCAGTGCACTAGAACACTCTCACACGGGTGTGTGTGTCTCGGTGCTTTTCCAGTCACACTGATGTTTGAAATCTGTTCCCACAGACAGAACAGAGAAACATTTCTCCTTCCACATTCAAAGGCTGATGATATTCAAGTCCTGAGGAATCGAATGACTACATCAGATCTTGACGTGATGTTTCATTTGAGTTTCCTGTCTGCAAATCTCACCTTCTAATACACTGTAAAAGGAGATTTCAAAACTCATCATTGAAAGTACAGGACAGAAATTCAGAATAGGCATATGTAGTTTCCATGGAACATTCTTTCCTTTCTTGTTCCCATAAAGCTGTAAATCCCTGTCCCACACATTGTCCCTCCTGCTGTGCTGAAATCCAAGCACATCGCACATCTCTAGACTGTTTCTCCTCCACTCCCAGTTTTCACTACCAATTCTGGCTGGGTTCAGTTCTATAATCACTGGTTCCCCTCTCTTGACTCCCCTGAAGGTGCTGACTCTGGCTGGGTTCAGTTCGACACTCACTGGTTCCCCTCCCTTTACTCCCCTGTAGGTGCTGACTCTGGCTGGGTTCAGTTCCACACTCAACAGTTTCTTTCCACTATGTGACCCATGTGCCCAACCTCGACAATGATTGGTGTGCAAAATTAAAGCACATAGTATTGGGGGTAATGTGCTGACGTAGATAGAGAACTTGTTGGCAGACAGGAAGCAGAGAGTCGGGATAAATGGGTCCTTTTCAGAATGGCAGGCAGTGACTAGAGGAGTGCCGCAGAGCTCGGTGCTGGGACCCCAGCTACTTACAATATACACTAATGATTTAGATGAAGGAATTGAGTGTAATATCTCCAAGTTTGCAGATGACACTAAGCTGGATGGCGGTATGAGCTGTGAGGAGGATGCTAAGAGGCTGCAGGGTGACTTGGACAGGTTAGGTGAGTGGGGAAATGCATGGCAGATGCAGTATAATGTGGATAAATGTGAGGTTATCCATTTTGGGGGAAAAAACACGAAGGCAGAATATTATCTGAATGGCGGCAGATTAGGAAAAGGGGAGGTGCAACGAGACCTGGGTGTCATAGTACATACATCAGTCATTGAAAATAGGCATGCAGGTACAGCAGGGCAGTGAAGGCGACAAATGGTATTTTGACCTTCACAGCTCGGGGATTTGAGTATAGGAGCAGGGAGGTCTTACTGCAGTTGTACAGGTGAGGCCTCACCTGGAATATTGTGTTCAGTTTTGGTCTCCTAATCTGAGGAAGGACGTTTTTGCTATTGAGGGAGTGCTGCGAAGGTTCACCTGGCTGATTCCGAGGATGGCAGGACTGACATATGAGGAGAGACTGGATTGACTGGGCCTGTATTCACTGGAGTTTAGAAGGATGAGAGAGGATCTCATAGAAACATCTAAAAATCTGACGGGACTGGACAGGTTAGATGCGGAAGAATGTTCCAGATGTTGGGAAAGTCCAGAACCAGGAGACACAGTCTAAGGATAAGGGATAAGCCATTTAGGACTGAGATGGAGAAACTTCTTCACTCAGAGAGTTGTTAACCTGTGGAATTCCCTACCGCAGAGAATTGTTGATGCCAGTTGATTGGATATATTCAAGAGGGATTTAGATATGGCCCTTACGGCTAAAGGGATCAAGGGGTATGGAGAGAAAGCAGGAAAAGGGTACTGAGGTGAATGATCAGCTATGATCTTATTGAATGGTGGTGCAGGTTCGAAGGGCCGAATGGCCTACTCCTGCACCTATTTTCTATGTTTCTATGTCCTCACCTAAGGCCTCACACGTGCATTTTTCAGCAGGGTCACTGGAGCCTCCTCCCAATGGGTAAAGGTAACACCCAGTGTGACTGAATCATAGGAACAGGAGGGGCCCAGGTTTAATCCTGTCTGCATATCCTCCCCTTCTAATCCCCTGTAACAGCTGTTTACAAAAGTCATCACTGTGTAGGAACAGAGGAACAGAAAAAGGCCATTCAGCCCCTTGAGCCTGTTGCACCATTCAATTAGATCGTGGCTGATCAGTATTTTAACTCCGTCTACCTGCCTTGGTTCCATCGCCCTTAATACCCTTGCCGAAGAATAATTTATCAATCTCAGTTTTGGAATTTTCAATTAGCCCCAGCCTCAATTTTATGGGGAACAGATTTCCGGATTTCCACTATGCTGTAAGAGCATAAGAAATAGGAACAGGAGTAGATCGTACGGCCCCTCTAGCCTGCCACGCCATTCAATAAGATCATGGCTGATCTTCTACCTCAACTCCACTTTCCCCGTATCCCTGGATTCCTTTAGTTTCCAAACATCTATCGATCTCGGCCCTGAATACACTCAATGACTGAGCATCCACAGCTCTTTGGGGCAGAGAATTCCAAAGATTCACAACCCTTTGAGTGAAGACATTTCTCCACATCTCAGTCCTAAATGGCCGTCCGTTATCCTGAGACTATGACCCCTAGTTCTAGACTCTCCAGACAAGAGAAACAGCCAATCAGCGTTTGTGTGAGGAAGTGCTTCCTGACATTAGCCCTGAATGGCTGAGCTCTGATTTTAAGGTTGTGTCCCCTTGTTGTGGACTCCCTCACCAGAGGAAATAGTTTCTCTCCATCCACCCCATCAACTCCTTTAATCATCTTAAACATCTCAATTACATCACCCCTTAATCTTCTATATTTCTCATAATTTACAAACTTCATCACTCTAAGTACAGGATCATAGAATCACTGAAGGAGGCCATTCAGCCCATCGTGTCCGTGCCGGCCGACAAAGAGCTATCCAGCCTAATCCCACTTTTCAGCTCTTGGTACGTGGCCTTGTAGGTCACGGCACTTCAAGTGCACATCCAAGTTCGTTTTAAATGCTACAATGGTTTCTGCCTCTACCACCCTTTCAGGCAGTGGTTTCCATACCCCCATCACCCTCTGGGTGAAGAGATCTCCCCTCTAAACCTCCTACCACTTTATAATCTACGCCCTCTGGTTGTTGACCCTCTGCTAAGGGAAATAGGTCCTTCCCATCCACTCTATCTAGGCCCCTCATAATTTTATGCACCCCAATTAGGTCTCCCCTCAGCATCCTCAGTTCCAAAAAAAACAAACCCAGCCTATCCAATCTTTCCTCATAGCTAAATTCTCCAGTCCAGGTAACATCCTCCTAAATCTCCTCTGTACCCTCTCTCGTGTAATCACATCTTTCCTGTAATGTGGTGACCAGAACTGCACACAGTACTCTCTCTGTGACCTAACTAGTGTTTTATACAGTTCAAGCATAACCTCCCTGCTCTTGTATTCTATGCCTCGGCTAATAAAGGCAAGTATTCTGTATGCCTTCTTAACCACCTTATCTACCTGTCCTGTTACCTTCAGAGATCTGTGGATATGCCCTCCAAGGTCCCTTTGTTCTTCTACACTTCTCATTGTCCTATGATTTATTGTGTATTCCCTCGCCTTGTTAGCCCTCCACAAATGCATTACTTCACACTTCTCCGGATTGAGTTCCATTTGCCATTGTTCTGTCCACCTGACCAGTCCATTTATGTCTTCCTGCAGTCTAGAGCTTTCTTCTTCACTATCAACCACACAGTCAACTTTTGTATCATCTTCCTTGCATTGAAGTATATACTATTTAGCATTGCCAAACCATGGAAGAGAACGGCTGGGACACATTTCTGACACACCTCAAGATTAACCCGCACGGTGACTTTGTTGTCGGTGAAGAGAAACGAGAAAGACCAAAGTGCCATTTGGCCCTCTCAGTGTGGCCCTGAAGGACTGTGTCCAGGCTGAAGTTCTGTTCCCACCGTACGATCCTCCTCCCAGATTGTCCTCTGAGTTCGCCAGGTGATGCTGAACACTCGGGTGGGAAAGACAAAAATCCACAGCAATGCGTTAAAAGCAAAGCTGATTTATTTCCCATTCATCCAGAATATTAAACTCTAGCCAATTTATAGGATATATCAGCAGAAACAAACCCCAACTGTCAGAATGAACATGATTAACAGCAGCAAGAACAGCAGAATCCCACCTCTGCAGTCACTTGTGAACTCGCTGGTGTATCAGCAGGATGGATGACCGAGTGAATCCCTTGCCACACTCGGAGCAGGTGAACAGCCTCTCCCCAGTGTGAGTGCGCTGGTGTCTCAGAAGGTCGGATGACTGAGTGAATCCCTTCCCACACTCGGAGCAGGTGAACAGCCTCTCCGCAGTGTGAACTCGCTGGTGTCTCAGAAGGTCGGATGACCGAGTGAATCCCTTCCCACACACGGAGCACCTGAACGGTCTCTCCCCAGTGTGAACACGTTGATGACAGCTCAGTTCTGCTGAACTTTTATAGCACTTCCTGCAGTTCGGGCATTTAAAAGGTCTCTCGTCAGTGTGAACTCGCTGGTGTGTCAGCAGGTTGGATGACTGAGTGAATCCCTTCCCACACTTGGAGCAGGTAAACAGCCTTTCCCCAGTGTGAACTCGCTGGTGTATCAGTAGGTGCTTTTTGCTTTTAAATCGCTTCTCAGTCAGAACATTTAAAAAATCTCACATCAGTGTGAACTCGTTGGTGTGCCAGCAGGCTGCATGACTGACTGAATCCCTTCCCACACTCACAGCAGGTGAAGGGCCTCTCCCCGGTGTGAACTCGCTGGTGTCTCAGCAGGCTGCATGACTGAATGAATCCTTTCCCACACACAGAGCAGGTGAACGGTCTCTCCCCAGTGTGAGTGCGCTGGTGTACAGTGAGTTTAGATGATTGACTGAACCCAGTCCCGCAGTGAGAGCACCTGAACGGTCTCTCCCCACTGTGAACACGTTGATGGTACGTCAGTTCCCCGGAATATTTATAGCTTTTCCCACAGTCCGGGCATTTAAAAGGTCTCTCGTCAGTGTGAACTCACTGGTGTCTCAGAAGGTGGGATGAACGAGTGAATCCCTTCCCACACTCGGAGCAGGTGGATGACCTCTCCCCGGTGTGACTGCGCTTGTGTCTCGATAGGCCAGAGATTCGGCTGAAGCCTCGTCCACACACAGAACACGTGTACACTTTCTCCCCACTGTCAACGGTGCTTTTTGCTTCTATATTGAGAGGCCGATGATATTCAGGTCCCGATGAATCGAGTGACGTGGTCAGATCTTGATACGGTCTGCGATTTGAGTTTGCCGTCTTCAAATCCTCCCCTTCTAATACCCTGTAAAATTAATTTAAAATAGGAAAAAGGGAGTGTGAGAGAGAACCCACAAAGAGGCAGGTGAGTAATTTGAATTTAATGAATCTGCTGATTTGTGGGGCTGGCATTACAACAAAGTGACCTTGAAAGCAGCCGGATTGTCGTAAAAACCAAACTGGTTCACTGATGTCTGACTCTGGCTGGGTTCAGTTCTACACTCACTGGTTCCCCTCCCCGGAAAGTGCTGACTCTGGCTGGTTCAGTTCTACACTCACTGGTTCCCCTCCCCTGAAGGAGCTGACTCTGGCTGGGTTCAGTTCTACACTCACCAGTTTCTCTCCAATATGTGACCCATGTGCCCAATGTCCATATGTGAACCTCGACAGTGAGTGTCCTCACCTGAGGCCTCACACGTGCATTTTCCAGCAGGGTCACTGGAGCCTCCTCCCAATGGCTCAGTGGGTAAAGGCACCGACCAGTGTGACTGAGTCATAGTAACAGGAGAGGCCCAGGTTTCATCCCCTCGGCGTATCCTCTCCTTCTAAACCCCTGTAAAAGCTGTTTACAAAAGTCGTCACTTTAAGTAGGAACATAGGAACAGGAATAGCCATTCAGCCCCTTGAACCTGTTCAATTGGCCCCCAGCCTCAGTTTTATAGGAAACATCGAGTTCTGCATTTCCATTACCCTTTAAAAACACAAGAAATTGAAGCAGGAGTAGGCCCATTGGCCCTTCGAGCCTGCTCCACCATTCAGTAAGATCATGGCTGATCTTCTACCTCAACTCCACTCTGGTTACCGACTCTTCTGACACTGAAAATTGTTTCTCCTTATTAAGATGATTGGTGGGCTGGAGGAGATTACAGAGATAGGGAGGGGCGAGGACTTGGGAGGGATTTGAACAAGAGGATGAGTATTTTAAAGGCTGACGTTAATTCCTGGATTCTTTTACCTCAATCTGGTTCAGTAAAATTACTGAGTCGAATACCTCTTGTGCTTTGAACAAAGCAGTCTTTATTACCGGCCAGTAAGACCTATCAGACAGAAGATATACTCTCTGGATAGAGCGTACACACTCCCTACGGATAGGTGAAGTTACATCGTAAAGCGTCAACAGTTATACAGTTTTGAAATCAGATAGCAAAATACAATTAGATTGACATTCTAACTCAGCCACTCATTAGTCAATCTATATGAGATATTTTTATGAAAGCTCAAGCATTGCCTCTAAATGTTTCAATCCAGTGGTGTGACTATTAACTGAGACCTTGCAATTCTGCAGATTTATTTCATGTTACAATTAGATGTTATTGGCAGGACTAGTGACTTAAAACCTTGAGAGTTGCACTATTTGCAATCTGACATTCTCCCAGCTATTCTTCCATGGCTTATACATTTTCATATATCCCGTTTACTTTACTGTCCTTAATTCCATATATTCCGTTCAGATATCCACATCCCTCCTTTTATCATTCTATGATAACATTTAGGATCATTCTAGGAGTATCAAACCTGCTAAGTTCTTTTGCTGGTGTTGATAACTTCTTCACCTCCCTCCTTATGTGATCGGCAAGGTGGGTTATGTTTTCTGAACTATCAGGAATGTAAGTGCAACATTCAGATCCTATCAGGGCACACGTTCCCCCTTTCTCAGCTAACAGGTAATCAAGGGCCATTCGGTTTTGTAATGCTACGGTCCTTATCGCTACCATTTCAGCTGTGATGCCCTCCAGAGCCTCAGCAGTTCGGTTAGCTACCTGTTCCAATATCGTTTCTTTGAATCCATCTAACAGTCTCAGTTCGGGTCAGTGGAACGGTGCGCAAAGGAATTCCCCCTTTGGAATGTATAGGGATATGTGAACAAACCCAGCATCTAGTGAAGTGCCCTTTTTCCGCATAAACGTAAGACATATACAAAAAGGTGTTTACATGGAGCTCTCGCCTTTGTCTTCCTTCCCGTGCGCCAAAACTGTCATATATCAACACTATTATGCAGACAGTGGCATACAGACACAGTCTCATCTTATAAATAGTCCAATTATTTAGCTGATAAAAAGAGTTCTGTTTTCCCGTTTCCCTTCTTCAGGTCTCCGTCAGTGTATTTGGCTGTCTTACGGGTAAAAGTTCAAACTGATCCTCCTTCAACTGCCTTGTTCAGCTATGGGGAAGAGGAGATCTGGAACAGAAACAGGAATTAGACTAACCAGCAAAATTTGTTTAAATGGTGATGAGCTTGCAGTGGTGCAGGTGAACCCAGGCACTTTTCCCCTCAACCTTGGCTGCAGTGGGGGTAGTGAGTGACACCTGAAAAGGCCCCTCCCATTGTGGCTCTAATCCCTTCCGAATCCATACTTCCCTGGTGCCACGAGGGACAATTCGGGTAAAACTGGGAGGTCGAGGTGAGCATCTTGAACCTGGTTGTGAACTAGTCGCAGAGCCTGAGTCAGAGAAAGAACATAGGTGGTCATCAGTCGAGCTGAGATCTCATATCTAGGAACAATTTCCCTCATTAACACCTTAACAACAGTTTGAGTCTTATTGTCCAGGTTAGGGTAGGCTTCAATCCATCTGCTAAACACATCTACTATTACTAACACATATTTGTAACACTGAACTTTTTGCAACTCAATGTAGTCCAACTGAAATGTCTCAAAGGGACCTTCGGGTAGGGGCGTTTTACCCCAATCACAGGGGACTCCCTTCCCTGGATTATGTTGCTGGCCAACCAGGCAACGACTACTGATGTTCTGGGTGAGCGCCTGGAGTCTCGGGTGCCCCCAAGTAGCCAAAAGTGTGTCACTCGTGGTCCTTGCTCCACAATGAGTAGCAAAATGCATACATTCAATAACTCATAGAGCCAACTTGTCAGACATGCAAGTCTGTTCTGCGGGAGTGGTCCAGAGTTTAGAAACATTGTCATAAGTACATGCATAATATTTCCACAACAGTTTAACCTTTTCAGGAGCGTCGTCCTGTGCTTTTATAACATCTTGGATGGTTGGCATTGATTTTTCCGAGGCTAACTTATCCTTCGCAGGATTTTTAGTCTGACTCATAATTTTGGGCACTACCATCTGTTGGTCACGAGAGGCCTGTTTGGCCTCTTGGTCAGGACAATGATTCCCTATATCAACCAGAGAATTTCCGGTAGTATGGGCGGTACATTTGACAAAGGCAATGCGTTTGGGGAACATGAGGGCTTGCAACAAATCAGATACTAGCTGTTTGAGATATCTCATTCCCCTGTGAGGTTAGGAATCCCCTATTTTTCCATAATTGTCCGAAATCATGGACCACCCCAAAGACATACCTAGAGTCGGTATAGATATTGACTTTGAGATCTTTGGCCAAGATACAGGCTCGGGTGAGGGCGAATAGTTCAGCTTATTGAGCAGAATAGGCGGTTTCAAAAGCGGCAGATTCCAAGACCTGATTCTCCTGGTTTACTATGGCGTATCCTGAGATTCGTGTATCTTCTGGATTAATAGAAGTACTTCCGTCAACATACATAAACAATCATGACTGGGTTCTTCCTCATCTTGGGTTGGCTCAGTAAGAATACAGTCTGGATCTTCCATTGGTACATCAACTAAATCTTCCCTGACTGATGTGGCCTCTTAAATTAAAGATAAGCAATCATGACTGGGTTCTTCCTCATCTTGGGGTGGCTCAGTAAGAAAACAGGCCGGATTAATTGCAGTACAGTGCCGAAAGGTCAGTTTAGGATTGCCTGTGATTTCAGTGGGTTCTGTCGGATAGAGGGCCAGTCCACATTGCCCTGCACTGGGATCTCAATCGGATCAATGGGAGTATAACCCACTTGGGAGGGGTTCTCTGCCCACACATGAGGATCCACATAGTCAGGTATGCCAGAGCCAGTATGATGCTGTAGAGTCCTTAAGACCTTCTCGGGGTCCCCATGAAATTTACGATTTGCACATCCCGGCTGGTAGGGTCAGCCTCATCTATGGCCTTGCGTACCATAACTCCCAAATCTTTAGCATGGTGAGGGGCTAATACTTCACGAGCAATATACGGTGCCATTGTTAGGGGCTGTTTCCACAGATTCTTATCCACTTCCACAAAATCTGCCTCTCTTTCCAGTCCAGTCACTGTAGCCCTTAATAGAATTCCCTTCACTTCCCCTTCGTGATCCTGATAAAAGTTCTGCAGGTCCTGATTCTTTCCACTGGGATTGTATTCTAGGGTCACGTGATAGGGTGCCTGCGGCAGGTCCAGAGACCACGACTGTGGGGTTCTAGTGGTATAATGCTGCCGCTTAAGGGTTTCCTGTTTTACAATAATCCCATCATCTCCACACTCCAAATGCAACTGGAATTTGCAAAGGAGCTCTCTAGCCATCAAGTTACAGTCCAGATTGGTTGTGATAACAACTCGATGTTCCACCGATTCTTCCTGGTAACCCATTTTAACCGGTTTTGACACTGGGAATGTCGAGATTTGTCCCAGGAATCCTGAAAGTTCCTGTGTTTCAGTAGAGGCAGGGAGTTTAAGCTTTGATTGTACAGAAGACATGAAGGCTCCCGTATCTATCAAAAAGGGTTGCCACTCATTCAGAATGGGTTCGTCGTCCGGGGAGGATCTCTGCACAATCAAGCTGTGTAGTCAATTGGGGGACAAGTGACCAAAGGGGTTGTTCTGGGAGAAGTTAGTGTAAAATCCTCCTCTCCCCTTCCTCTTCTTCCTTTTCCATGCTGACGGTAGGGGCAATTTTTATTCCAATGTCCTTCCTGCCCACAATTAAAACAGTCAATTCCTCTTACCCAGTCCCGGCCTCTTCCCATACCATGCCGGGGACAATAGGGAGGTTTATTAGCAGGGCTCGGGCCGTTTGGTTGTTTAGTATAACCGTATCCTTGCTTATCCATCCAATTGATCCTTCCTCCCGAGATGGCTCTTCCTTTCTAGTCACGTATTCAGTCTTGACCCGGGTTGGGGGCGCAACTCCCCCCTCCCCTTTCTTTTCCTGCTAATAATATCTAACTGCCCTTTCCATTTGTCCGGATAGCGTGAGCAATCAAATAGTTGTTCGAAGATCACATAGACATCTATAGTGGGGTGGTCTGCAGCTTGTTGTGCATCAGGGTTTGGCATTGGTCTGACAGGGAATTGGTGTCGGGACTTTGGGATCTTGGAAATCATTTCTAGGCCGGAGGATGTTTCGGAGCTGTCTGACTGCTTGACAGTTCTGCGTCTCGATCGGCGGGGGTGTTTGCTATGTTTTTCACAACTTGGACTGGTAGATTGACTAGAAGATGTACGGGACTGTGTGATGTCGAGATATAGTTCTGCCCTTTCGAGTATGAGATCTGGTTCTTTCGGCTATATTGCTTGTGAACTGGGGATCCGAATCGCTATCAGAGGATGAGGAGTCAATTTGGGTTTGTTACTTTGGTGATATGGGATTGTTCCTAACTCTTTTCGCCGGAGTGTTAGGTGGAGGGTGTTGGGAAGAGGACTGGAGCAAGAGGCCAGGGGGTGCGGGAGGCGCCGTTGGGCGCTGAGTCAGTGGCCACTCATCAATTTCATCATCAGCCTCGGTTAACACAAAGCCAGCCATTTTTACCACGTAGTCGGTCAATACCTTTCTTAGAGGTCCCAGAGGATCTCTTAGTAAGTTTCTCGTGCGCACATTCTTTTTTTTTTTAAAGACGTCTACAGTTTTAACATGTGTTCCCTTTGTCAATGCAAGTCCTAATTTAATAGCATTTGTTTGCCAACTTGACAGAAGTGATGCATCTTTTAATTAATTTTTTTTTTAACAATCCCTGTGCTTTTTTTTTTACTACCTCTACGCTTCTAGTGCCACCTAGAGGCCACTGGTCATCTCCTAATAATTTGTTCAGGGCTCCTGATAATTTTCTAAAGTCTTCAGCTCTTTCAGGGAATTCCTCACATAGCTTTTGTAGCGGACTATCCACATCCATTGTTTTATCCAACTGATTACCCATTTTCACGCTGCCCCTCGTATTACCGTGTCGTTACGCGTTCGTGTCGTCGTGCAATTTAAACAAACTTAAAAATAGACAGAGACTTTACAGAAACTAACTGACTTTTAACCAACTCCAAATAAACAAACTTTACTAATGCTAACACTGATCCGCGTCGCCGCGCGATTTAGAATACTTAAGACTCCCACATCGCCCCGCAGTTCACGTCGCCGCGCAATCCGCGTTGCCTCGCAGTTCACGTCGCCCCGCGGTTCGCGTCGCCGCGCGATTAGAATACTTAAGATTGAAAACACAAGATAAACAAAGACTTCTAACACTGATCCGCGTCGCCGCGCGGTTCACGTCGCCACGCGATTAGAATACTTAAGACTTTAAAACACTTAAAACTAACAAAGACTTACTGACACTAGCACTGACTTTCGCGGTGCGCGTTGCTGCGCCTTCGCGTCGGCCCACGTTTACTCGGGTGCGTGCTGCCGCACGTCCCACGTCACGTGTTCACGCTGCCGTGCGTCTGCGTCAGCCCTCCTTTACTCGGCTGCACTCTTGCGCCGCTGCGCGTCTGCGTCACTGCGCGTTCGCTTCACTACGCGTTAGCGTCACTGCGCGTTCGCGTCACTACACATTAGCGTCGCTGCGCGTTCGCGTCGGCCCTTCTCCTCTCGGCCGCACGCTCGCGCCACTGCGCGTCTCGCGTTGTTTGCGCGTCTGCGCCGCTGCGCGTTCGCGTCGGCCCGACCTTCCGAGTTGCTGCGGGTTTTTAAATTCAATCAGAGCCTAGACGGGCCAAGTGATATACAAGTTCGACGTCGTACCTGAATTGAACACCTATCCTCTATTTAATTCCCCATTTTATTCCCTGTGAGCCTAATTTTCTAAATTTGATTTCTTATGAGCCTTAATTAATTTCTTTCAGTCTCCAAATTTCCCTATCCTTTCGCGTTACTGCGCTGTTTAAATCCAATCAGTCAATGAAAGCCCTAATTTAATGGAGTTTTTCTGCCAACTGGACAGGAGTGATTCATTTTTTTTTACTGCAGTGGAATTTTTCTCATAATTTAAAATCTCAGAACATTTTTTTTCAGCAGCTATTCAGTACGTTACTTTTTTTTATAACTAGAGAGAAGTCTGGCACGTAGGCTGTGGACTGCTTTTCGTTATCTCAATTGTTCCAGCCTCAAGGTCATATTATTTAATATAATTTTTTTTTTGAATCCTTTTGAATCCATCTCAGTTGTTTTGCTGTGCCTTCTCTGAATGTTTTCTTTCAACAAGTTTTTCTTTTTTTTTAACCACCGGGACCATGTAATTTTTTCTTTTTTTTTCAACAAACCTATCCTTTGTGCATTTCCTGGCTCCGTAACTTATCATCCGAATATATGTAATTCAATAAGGTTCACACTCTTAAACTTCCCACATACAGGACAACACTACGAAGGGTTAAAACAAACTTTCATTCTGTTTGAGATAAAACAAACCACAACTCCCCGGCTTTTTTTTTTACAGTAAAAATCACAGAAGCATTTCTCATTTAAACAGACATTCACAAGAGTCTCTTTTCTTTCCTATCAATTTTTGGATCCATGATTGATCATCCATCCCTATCTAGCTCTAACTATCTTTCCAAGTCGCCGCTTGATTTGCGTCATCGCGCAATTTCCCTATCTCTATCCCTATTCTAAGTTTGAAAGGTATTCACCAGATTGTCCTGGATCTCGTTCAGACACTACCTGAGAACCAGCGAGTGGCTAAACTTTCCTCAGACTTTTGAAACCGGGGGAAACTGGAGCAGTATTGAAATCATACTCACTCCAGTGGCCACTTTCCCCTCGTCTCGTCCAAGGCTAGTCTGGCTCTTAATTCGCAAGTTTTCGGCAGTCGTCTGTTGAGATCCCACTTCTGACACCAAATGTTAATTCCTGGATTCTTTTACCTCAATCTGGTTCAGTAAAATTACTGAGTCGAATACCTCTTGTGCTTTGAACAAAGCAGTCTTTATTACCAGCCAGTAAGACCTATCAGACAGAAGATATACTCTATGGATAGAGCGTACACACTCCCTACGGATAGGTGAAGTTACATCGTAAAGCGTCAACAGTTATACAGTTTTGAAATCAGATAACAAAATACAATTAGATTGACATTCTAACTCAGCCACTCATTAGTCAATCTATATGAGATGTTTTTATGAAAGCTCAAGCATTGCCTCTAAATGTTTCAATCCAGTGGTGTGACTATTAACTGAGACCTTGCAATTCTGCAGATTTATTTCATGTTACAATTAGATGTTATTGGCAGGATTAGTGACTTGAAACCTTGAGAAAGACTGTTAGCTATGCTGATGTTGCACGATTTGCAATCTGACATTCTCCCAGCTATTCTACCATGGCTTATACATTTTCATATATCCCGTTTACTTTACTGTCCTTAATTCCATATATTCCGTTCAGATATCCACAACGTCACCAGCCGTCTCCCCCAGTTCAGAATGTGACTCAATACAAATAGGAAGGATTTTTGTTTAACTACTAAAGATGCATAATGAGGGGGAAATCAATCTCTGTACCTTTAACTAACAGCAACATGGAAAGAGGGAAATCTTTAAACACCTGGTCCACTTGGCACCGAAGTTTCTGAAACTCATAATAGGAACTCCAGGGAAACAAAATAGCTGCGTTGATAAAGGATGGAATCACTGCAATAGTGAGAAATGACATTGGCTCAAATGATCAGGATGTTGAAACAGTTTGGGTGGAGATAAGGAATAATAAGGGGAAAAAGTCACTGGTGGGCGTAGTCTATAGGCCTCCTAACAGTAGCAACTCTGTTGGTCGGAGTATAAACCAAGAAATAGAGGGGGCTTGTAAAAAGAGAACAGAAATAATCATGGGTGATTTTAACCTCTGTATTGATTGGACAAATCAAATTGGTCAGGGTAGCCTTGAGGAAGAGTTCATAGAGTGCATAAGGGAAGGGTTTCTTGAGCAATATGTAACAGAACCAACCAGGGAGCTGGCTATCTTAAATCTAGTCCTGTGTAATGAGACAGGATTAATAAACAATCTCCTAGTAAAGGATCCCCTTGGAATGAGTGACCATAGCATAGTTGAATTTCAAATTCAGATGGAGGGTGAGAAAGTTGGATCTCAAACCAGCATACTAAGCTTAAATAAAGGAGACTACAAAGGTATGAGGGCAGAGTTGGCTAAAGTGGACTGGGAAAATAGATTAAAGTGTAGGACGGTTGATGAACAGTGGTGTACATTTAAGGAGCTAGTTCATAACTTTCAAGAAAAATATATTCCAGTGAGGAGGAAAGGGTGTAAAAGAAAAAATAGCCATCTGTGGCTAAATAAAGAAATAAAGGACGGTATCCAATTAAAAACAAAGGCATACAAAGTGGCCAAAACTAGTGGGAGGACAGAAGATTGAGAAGCTTTTAAAAGTCAGCAAAGAATGACTAAAAAAAATTATTAAGAAAGGGAAGATAGATTATAAAAGTAAACTAGAATAAAATATAAAAACAGATAGCAAAACTAAGACAGTAAGAATATAACAGAACCAACCCCTAAACAAACAAAACAAAAAAATGTATTTATAAACATTTTTTTTAATTATTTAACTCAAAAACAAAAATTTATGAAAAGTAAGGGAAAAGGAGATATAAGGCAGAAAAGAAACAAACAAACCACTCGGAAATTAAAACATTAGACGCCCCTACAAAAAATCCCCACCCCAAACCACGGACATTCAACTAGCTGAGGCATCACATGCTTCACACTAACAAAGAGAGGGCGGACTCTACATTTTCACCTAACAAACAGATAGGACAACAGACCACACAGAGAGAACACATCAGAAGGAGAAATAAGAACCAGAAGACCAGACACAGCAAACAATTACCACCACATGAGTGAGAGAAGCAGTAGGTTTAAATAGTTCTTCTCACAGCCCTTCTCGTTTTGACTGACCTAGTGGAAGGTAAGGAGCTCTTAACCTCCATAACCTCTCTCTGTACGTTTTTTGATCGAATACTCTCTGACTCTTGAACCACCCCCGCTCCCCGTCCCCACCCGTTTGCTTTCCCTGGCCTCTGATGAAGCCCCAGTAAGTGTGAAACGTTAGGTTTATAGACTACAATCAGCCACCTAGACGACGGATCGTGAAGTGAGTATAAATCCTCCCCGCAAAATATCCCCCTCTGACCTTTTTCTCCCCCCCCCTCCCTGGTGGATTTCTCTCTCACACTATCCAGATTTCGGACCCACGGTGCTGTCTTTAAAAAAGACCTTTTTCTCATTTTTCTCCACTTCTTAAAAAAAAAACCTTTCCTGTAGCAGCTCTAAGTGTACCATTAGTTAGAACTAAATAATGTAATTGTCTGCCGCGGTGCCGTGATTTCTCTGTTCCCCCTTGTTGTTGTCCCCCTGTCCTCACACACCCGCAACCGATAATTATTGCCGTCGAACCGTAGCGTACACATACAAAAATAAATTGAAAAACAAGTAAAAATTGCGTCCTAAATTGCCCCCCCGAGACCCCCACGTGGTCAGTCAACACTGCACAGATCCTGGTCAACCCGCCAAAACCACTCACAATTTAAGGGCCATAATCCCCTTCCTCACCCTACAGCCCAAACATTCATAAAAACACTCACCCAAAAATAGTTTTTTAAAATTCTTTTAAAAATAACAAAAAAAATTACAATTAATTAATTTTAAAATCCCCAAATAAAAATCAGTCCACCAAAGTACAAAACTCAATCTCCCCAAAGAACTGAACAGCGACTTAAAATCAACCCCCTAAAAAACCCGGAGACTGATCCCTTCCCTGGGAACTGATCCCTTCCCCGGGAACAACAGGACCTCCGCTCCAACCCGCCTCCCTCCCGGGCCACACAGAAATCCTGCCCGAGGCTGATCATCAGCACTAGGCCCAAACACACAAACCACCGATTGACCCGAGACACCAACCCAAAAACCACCACAATTAGCCCACCGCTCAAACCCGGTAACACCCCCTACCCACCACCCCCACCGCTCAAACCCGGTAACACCCACCCCCACCGCTCAAACCCGGTAACACCCACCCCCCCCCCCCCACACCGCTCAAACCCGGTAACACCCCCCTCCCCCCACCGCTCAAACCCGGTAACACCCACCCCCCCCACCGCTCAAACCCGGTAACACCCACCCCCACCGCTCAAACCCGGTAACACCCACCGCCAATGAATAAAATGGGAGACACAGACTCGGACAGGCAGCACCGCGGGGTGAGGGATCAGCGGTCTGACTAACAGCAGCAGCATGCCCCCGTGCCCAGCACACTGATCCCACAGGATGGTGAAACAAAAATAACTCCCCAATCCATATCTCTGGCTTACAACACCATCATATTATTGATAAATCCATAACATACAATTTACTTACATACAATTAATAAATTCCCTAATTTCACAGAAATCACTTGAATACATAGCAGGGAACCAACAACCCACCTAATAACGATTTTTACACTCCAGGATGGTATGTTGCCTCCCTGGTGCAAGGGTCAAGGATGTCTCGGAGCGGGTGCAGGACATTCTGAAATGGGAGGGAGAACAGCCAGTTGTCGTGGTGCACGTTGGTACCAACGACATAGGTAAAAAAAGGGATGAGGTCCTATGAAATGAATTTAAGGAGCTAGGAGCTAAATTAAAAAGTAGGACCTCAAAAGTAGTAATCTCGGGATTGCTACCAGTGCCACGTGCTAGTCAGAGTAGGAATCGCAGGATAGCGCAGATGAATACATGGCTTGAGCAGTGGTGCAGCAGGGAGGGATTCAAATTATTGGGGCATTGGAACCGGTTCTGGGGGAGGTGGGACCAGTACAAACCGGACGGTCTGCACCTGGGCAGGTCCGGAACCAATGTCCTAGGGGGAGTGTTTGCTAGTGCTGTTGGGGAGGAGTTAAACTAATATTGCAGGGGGATGGGAACGTATACAGGGAGACAGAGGGAGACAAAAATGAGGCAAAAGCAAAAGACAGAAAGGAGATGAGGAAAAGTGGAGGGCAGAGAAACCCAAGGCAAAGAACAAAAAGGGCCACTGTACAGCAAAATTCTAGAAGGACAAAGGGTGTTAAAAAAGCAAGCCTGAAGGCTTTGTGTCTTAATGCAAGGAGTATCCGCAATAAGGTGGATGAATTAACTGTGCAAATAGATGTTAACAAATATGATGTGATTGGGATTACGGAGACATGGCTCCAGGATGATCAGGGCTGGAAACTCAACATCCAGGGGTATTCAACATTCAGGAAGGATAGAATAAAAGGAAAAGGAGGTGGGGTAGCATTGCTGGTTAAAGAGGAGATTAATGCAATAGTTAGGAAAGACATTAGCTTGGATGATGTGGAATCTATATGGGTAGAGCTGCAGAAGACTAAAGAGCAAAAATCGTTAGTGGGAGTTGTGTACAGACCTCCAAACAGTAGTACTGATGTTGGGGAGGGCATCAAACATGAAATTATGAGTGCATGCAATAAAGGTGCAGCAGTTATAATGGGTGACTTTAATATGCACATAGATTGGGCTAGCCAAACTGGAAGCAATACGGTGGAGGAGGATTTCCTGGAATGCATAAGGGATGGTTTTCTAGACCAATATGTCGAGGAACCAACTAGGGGGGAGGCCATCTTAGACTGGGTGTTGTGTAATGAGAGAGGATTAATTAGCAATCTCATTGTGCGAGGCCCCTTGGGGAAGAGTGACCATAATATGGTGGAATTCTGCATTAGGTTGGAGAATGAAACAGTTAATTCAGTGACCATGGTCCAGAACTTAAAGAAGGGTAACTTTGAAGGTATGAGGCATGAATTGGCTAAGATAGATTGGCTAATGATACTTAAGGGGTTGACTGTGGATGGGCAATGGCAGACATTTAGAGACCGCATGGATGAATTACTACAATTGTACATTCCTGTCTGGCGTAAAAATAAAAAAGGGAAGGTGGCTCAACCGTGGCTATCTAGGGAAATCAGGGATAGTATTAAAGCCAAGGAAATGGCATACAAATTGGCCAGAAATAGCAGCGAACCTGGGGACTGGGAGAAATTTTAAACTCAGCAGAGGAGGACAAAGGGTTTGATTAGGGCAGGGAAAATGGAGTACGAGAAGAAGCTTGCAGGGAACATTAAGTCGGATTGCAAAAGTTTCTATAGGTATGTAAAGAGAAAAAGGTTAGTAAAGACAAACGTAGGTCCCCTGCAGTCAGAATCAGGGGAAGTCATAACGGGGAACAAAGAAATGGCAGACCAATTGAACAAGTACTTTGGTTCAGTATTCACTAAGGAGGACACAAACAACCTTCCGGATATGAAAGTGGTCAGAGGGTCTATTAAGGAGGAGGAACTGAGGGAAATCTTTATTAGTCGGGAAATTGTGTTGGGGAAATTGATGGGATTGAAGGCCGATAAATCCCCAGGGCCTGATGGACTGCATCCCAGAGTACTTAAGGAGGTGGCCTTGGAAATAGCGGATGCATTGACAGTCATTTTCCAACATTCCATTGACTCTGGATCAGTTCCTATCGAGTGGAGGGTAGCCAATGTAACCCCACTTTTTAAAAAAGGAGGGAGAGAGAAAGCAGGAAATTATAGACCGGTCAGCCTGACCTCAGTAGTGGGTAAAATGATGGAATCAATTATTAAGGATGTCATAGCAGCGCATTTGGAAAATGGTGACATGATAGGTCCAAGTCAGCATGGATTTGTGAAAGGGAGATCATGCTTGACAAATCTTCTGGAAATTTTTGAGGATGTTTCCAATAAAGTGGACAAAGGAGTACCAGTTGATGTGGTATATTTGGACTTTCAGAAGGCTTTCGACAAGGTCCCACACAGGAGATTAATGTGCAAAGTTAAAGCACATGGGATTGGGGGTAGTGTGCTGACGTGGATTGAGAACTGGTTGTCAGACAGGAAGCAAAGAGTAGGAGTAAATGGGTACTTTTCGGAATGGCAGGCAGTGACTAGTGGGGTACCGCAGGGTTCTGTGCTGGGGCCCCAGCTGTTTACATTGTACATTAATGATTTAGACGAGGGGATTAAATGTAGTATCTCCAAATTTGCGGATGACACTAAGTTGGGTGGCAGTGTGAGCTGCGAGGAGGATGCTATGAGGCTACAGAGTGACTTGGATAGGTTAGGTGAGTGGGCAAATGCGTGGCAGATGAAGTATAATGTGGATAAATGTGAGGTTATCCACTTTGGTGGTAAAAACAGAGAGACAGACTATTATCTGAATGGTGACAGATTAGGAAAAGGGAAGGTGCAACGAGACCTGGGTGTCATGGTACATCAGTCATTGAAGGTTGGCATGCAGGTACAGCAGGCGGTTAAGAAAGCAAATGGCATGTTGGCCTTCATAGCGAGGGGATTTGAGTACAGGGGCAGGGAGGTGTTGCTACAGTTGTACAGGGCCTTGGTGAGGCCACACCTGGAGTATTGTGTACAGTTTTGGTCTCCTAACTTGAGGAAGGACATTCTTGCTATTGAGGGAGTGCAGCGAAGATTCACCAGACTGATTCCCGGGATGGTGGGACTGACCTATCAAGAAAGACTGGATCAACTGGGCTTGTATTCACTGGAGTTCAGAAGAGTGAGAGGGGACCTCATAGAACCGTTTAAAATTCTGACGGGTTTGGACAGGTTGGATGCAGGAAGAATGTTCCCAATGTTGGGGAAGTCCAGAACCAGGGGTCACAGTCTAAGGATAAGGGGTAAGCCATTTAGGACCGAGATAAGGAGAAACTTCTTCACCCAGAGAGTGGTGAACCTGTGGAATTCTCTACCACAGGAAGTAGTTGAGGCCAATTCACTAAATATATTCAAAAGGGAGTTCGATGAAGTCCTTACTACTCGGGGGATCAAGGGGTATGGCGTGAAAGCAGGAAGTGGGTACTGAAGTTTCATGTTCAGCCATGAACTCATTGAATGGCCTGCTCCTGCAACTATTTTCTATGTTTCTAAACCCAACCCCCCAATAATCCTTCCTAAACCAACACCCCTTACGAGGGAATAAATAAATTCAATCTTCATAAATTTAATCGGTGGGCTCAATTCAAATTTTCATAAATGTAATTATTAATAAGACCCTTCCATAGAAGTTCCACGTCAGTAATACCCAAGACCATAAACACACCTAAATATCACAATGGGTAACTAACAACCAACCCCACCGGTATAATCAGCCCCAGAAACAGCCCGAGCTCCAAACAGACCGACCTCTCACATATAACAAGGAGTATAATCCACCCTCCCCCAATTTAAAGAGGACCCCACCCACACAACCCCGACGATCTTTTCTCCCACAAACAGGATGTGCTTTGAACAAAGCAGTCTTTATTATACTGGCCAGTAAGACCTATCAGACAGAAGATATACCCTCTGGATAGAGCGTACACACTCCCTACGGATAGGTGAAGTTACATCGTAAAGCGTCAACAGTTATACAGTTTTGAAATCAGATAACAAAATACAAATGGATTGACAGTCTAACTCAGCCACTCATTAGTCAATCTATATGAGATGTTCTTCTTGAAAGCTCAAGCATTGCCTCTAAATGTTTCAATCTAATGGTGTGACTACTAACTGAGACCTTGCAATTCTGCAGATTTATTTTATGTTACAATTCGATATTATTGGCAGGAGTAGTGACTTGAAACCTTGAGACAGACTGTTAGCTATGCTGATGTTGCACTATTTGCAATCTGACATTCTCCCAGCTATTCTTCCATGGCTTATACATTTTCATATATCCCGTTTACTTTACTGTCCTTAATTCCATATATTCCGTTCAGATATCCACAGAACCCTATCAGGGACAATATTGGGAACCCTGGGCAGGTAACCACATCACAAACACTAGAGAACCATATCCCCGAGTACATAACCCTACCACTAAAACTTACCCTACGAAGAACCTCAGAACCACCGGAACCCTCTCGAACGCTAACTCTAAACCTACCCCTGACCCTAACCCAAAACCTAACCCTTACCCCAACCCGAGCCCTAAATCCTAACCTAAAACTGAACAACCAGCCCCCACTCCTGAAAACCTAATCATAACCCAAAGAACCGACGAGCCCAAAGAAAACCCTAACCCAAACTTTAACCCCAAACCCAACCCTACTCCAACCCCAAATGGAGCCCCGACCCTACCCGAAAATTCAGTAACCAGCCCCCATCCCTAAAAACCTAACCACAACCCAAACAACCCATGAATGAAAACCAAGCCCTAAAACCCAACCCTGAACTGAACTTGAAAACAGATCCCTACCCGGAAACATATTAATCAAATCATAGCCCCAATAACAAACCCTAACCCAGAACCAGACAGCCAACCAACCCTAATCTAAAACATAACCCCACAAGAATTAGTCAAGACCCAAACACCACAAAACCTAAGCCGTCAGAGCCCAAGACCAAACCCAACACAGACCTAAAACCTAAAGATACTAAATTGCATCAGTGTCCAGAACGACACACATATGCACAGCGAGGTAGGAATAATAAAATAAAAAATCTTAACTTAGAAATGAGAGACAAAACACCACTCCCTAGAAAATCCAGGATACACCCCCTCCCTTCCCCACAATTCCGAAGGAACAACATGGCCCCAGGGTCCAGAATGACACACAGAACCACAGCGATTATAACATACAATGTGGCCCCAGGGTCCAGAACAACAGAGGCACAGCGATTATAACATACAACATTGCCCCAGGGTCCAGAATGACACACAGAGGCACAACGATTATAACATAGAACACCAGAACATAAGGAACAAGAGATAACCCAATTAAAGTAAGGGATAAGACTAAGAACAAGAAAGATCGAGTAGCATAATTTCTAAAAAATAGCTAAACTGATTTACAGGGGACAGTATTGAATACAAAACTCCAAGAGGACATTACCCCTCTGTCCGTAACACCAAAAACCTAAAGGACAAGCCAATGGACAAGGGCAAGAATGGCTGAGTAGTAAACTTCGAAAAGCGTGAGCCGATCAAAAGTGGCAGTAAGGAATACAAAATTCCAAAGGGGCAGTACCCCCCTGTCCAAAACACCAAAAGCCGGGCGATGTTAAGGAGGTGGTCTTAGTTGCGAGAGAGGGAGAGAGATATGAACAGAGGGAAAGTCAGAGGGAGACAGACATAGAGACAGAGACAGCAAGACAGATGGCGTGAGCGACAGAGAGAGAGCGCAAGAGAGCGACAGTGGGAGACTAGAGAGAGACAGAGAGATAGATGTAGGGAGACAGAAGGAGAGAGACAGAGGGAGAGACAGCGAGGGAGAAGGGGAACTGGACCGAGGGAGACAGTGAGATCAAAATAGAGGGAAAGAGACAGATGGAGATACATTGGGAGAGAGAGAGAGAGACAGACAGAGAGACTGACAGAGAGGGTGGGGGGGGGGGTACAGCGAGACACTAAGTTGAGACCCATGTATTGGGGCGATATATTACACGGATTGACGGTCATTTTTGGGTTGTCAGACTGTAACCAGTGGGTTACGCAAGGATGGGTGCTTGGGCCTCAGCTATTCACAATCTGTATCAATAACTTAGATGAGGGGGCCGAGTGTGATGTATCCAAGTTGGCTGATGATACAAAGCTCGGTGGGAAAGTAATTTGTGAGGTTAATGCAAAGAGGCTGCAAAGGGACACAGACAGGTTAAAGTAGTGGCCAAGAACATGGCAGATGGAATGTAATGTGGAGAAATGTGAAGTTACCCACTTTGGTCAGCAAAATAGAAAAGCAAAGTATTTTTTAAATGGAGAGAGATTGGGAAATGTTGGTGTTCAGAGGGACCTGGGTGTCCTTGTACAAGAATCACAAAGTTAACATGCAGGTACAGCAAGCAATTAGGAAAGCAAATGGTATATTTACTACAAGAGGATTTAAGTATAAGAATAAAGATGTTCTACTGCAATTATATAGGGCCCTGGTGAGACCACACCTGGAGTATTGTGGACAGACTGTCTGGGGAGTCTAGAACTAGGGGTCACAGTCTCAGAATAAGGGGTCGGCCATTTAGGACTGAGATGAGGAGAAATTTCTTCACTCAAAGGGTTGTGGATCTTTGGAATGCTCTACCCCAGAGGGTCTTATGCTTTTTTGCTTTTATGTTCAAATGACTGGCAGAGACTGGGAGCGATACAGTTGAAGCAAGCGAGACAGAGAGAGAGGGAGACAGAGAGAGAGGAAAGAGTGACAGAGAGGGAGAGAGAGATCGCGAAAAGGCCAGACTGTGTGAGAGAGTCAGCGTGAGAGAGACATAGAGACAGAGAGAGAGAGAAAAAACAAAAGACAGAGCAACAGAGAGACACACAAACACAGAAACATGGAGAGAGGGGCAGAGAGAAAGAGAAGGGAGGGAGGGGGAGAGAGAAAGAGAAGGGAGGGAGGGGAGGAGAGAAAGAGAAGGGAGGGAGGGGGGGGAAGAGAGAGAGGGGGGGGAGAGAGAGACAGACTGAGAGAAAGACAGAGAGGGAGAGAGATTGACAGAGACACACAGAGCGACAGACAGAGAGAGACAGAGTCAGAGAGTGAGAGCACAGAGAGAGAGGGGAGAGAGATTGAGAGACCCAGAGACAGAGAAACTGGAAGACTGAGAGGGAGACAGAGAGAGAGGGGATAGAGATTGAGAGACCCAGAGACAGAGAAACTGAGAGACTGAGAGGGAGACAGGAAGACTGAGAGGGAGGGAGAGAGAGAGAGAGGGGGGGAGGGAGACACAGAGAGTTGCAATGTAGGTCAGCGAGCACCAGGGTGACGGGTGAGCAGGACTTGGTGTGAGTTAGGACACAGGCAGACGAGTTTTGGATCACCTCTAGTTCACATAGGGTAGAGTGTGGGAGGCCAGCCAGGAGTGTGTTGGAATAGTCAAGTCGAGAGGTAACAAAGGCATGGATGAGGGCATCAGCAGCGGATGAGCTGAGGCCAGGGTGGAGACGGGCGATGTTACGGAGGTGGAAGTAGGTGGTCTTAGTTATACAAGAGAGGGAGAGAGATATGGACAGAGGGAGACAGACACACGGAAACAGAGACAGATGGAGTGAGCGATAGAGAGAGAGAGTGACAGTGAGAGAGGGACAAACAGAGAGACAGAGAGAAAGAGGGAGCAAGATAGATGTAGGGAGACAGGCGAAGCGAGACAGAAGGAGAGAGACAGAGAGGGAGAGCTAGAACGAGGGAGACAGTGAGATCAAAATTGAGGGAAAGAGACAGATGGAGATACACTGGGAGAGGGAGCGAGACTGGGAGAGAAAGAGAGAGACATAGAAACATAGAAAATAGGTGCAGGAGTAGGCCATTCGGCCCTTCGAGCCTGCACTGCCATTCAGTTGCTGAACATGCAACCTCAGTACCCCATTCCTGCTTTCTCGCCATACCCCTTGATCCCCCTAGTAGTAAGGACCTCATCTAACTCCTTTTTGAATATATTTAGTGAATTGGCCTCAACAACTTTCTGTGGGAGAGAATTCCACAGGTTCACCACTCTCTGGGTGAAGAAGTTTCTCCTTATCTCGGTCCTAAATGGCTTACACCTTATCCTTAGACTGTGTCCCCTGGTTCTGGACTTCCCCAACATTGGGAACATTCTTCCTGCATCTAACCTGTCTAAACCTGTCAGAATTTTAAAAGTTTTTATGAGATCCCCTCTCATTCTTCTGAACTCCAGTGAATACAAGCCCAGTTGATCCAGTCTTTCTTGAGATGTCAGTCCCGCCATCCCGGGAATCAGTCTGGTGAACCTTCGCTGCACACCCTCAATAGCAAGAATGTCCTTCCTCAAGTTAGGAGACCAAAACTGTACACAATACTCCAGGTGTGGCCTCACCAAGGCCCTGTACAACTGTAGCAACACCTCCCTGCCCCTGTACTCAAATCCCCTCGCAATGAAGGCCAACATGCCATTTGCTTTCTTAACCGCCTGCTGTACCTGCATGCCAACCTTCAATGGCTGATGTACCATGACACCCAGGTCTCGTTGCACCTCCCCTTTTCCTAATCTGTCACCATTCAGATAATAGTCTGTCTCTCTGTTTTTACCACCAAAGTGGATAACCTCACATTTATCCACATTATACTTCATCTGCCATGCATTTGCCCACTCACCTAACCTATCCAAGTCACTCTGCAGTCTCATAGCATCCTCCTCGCAGCTCACACTGCCACCCAACTTAGTGTCATCCGCAAATTTGGAGATACTACATTTAATCCCCTCGTCCAAATCATTAATGTACAATGTAAACAGCTGGGGCCCCAGCACAGAACCTTGCGGTACCCCACTAGTCACTGCCTGCCATTCTGAAAAGTACCCATTTACTCCTACTCTTTGCTTCCTGTCTGACAACCAGTTCTCAATCCATGTCAGCACTCTACCCCCAATCCCATGTGCTTTAACTTTGCACATTAATCTCTTGTGTGGGACCTTGTCGAAAGTCTTCTGAAAGTCCAAATATACCACAATCAACTGGTTCTCCCTTGTCCACTCTACTGGAAACATCCTCAAAAAATTCCAGAAGATTTGTCAAGCATGATTTCCCTTTCACAAATCCATGCTGACTTGGACCTATCATGTCAACTCTTTCCAAATGCGCTGTTATGACATCCTTAATAATTGATTCCATCATTTTACCCACTACTGAGGTTAGGCTGACCGGTCTATAATTCCGTTTTCTCTCTCCCTCCTTTTTTAAAAAGTAGGGTTACATTGGCTACCCTCCACTCGATAGGAACTGATCCAGAGTCTATGGAATGTTGGAAATGACTGTCAATGCATCTGCTATTTCCAAGGCCACTTAAGTACTCTGGGATGCAGTCCATCAGCCTCTGGGGATTTATCTGCCTTCAATCCCATCAATTTCCCCAACACAATTTCCCGACTAATAAGGATTTCCCTCAGTTCCTCCTTCTTACGAGACCATCTGACCCCTTTTATATCCGGAAGGTTGTTTGTGTCCTCCTTAGTGAATACCGAACCAAAGTACTTGTTCAATTGGTCTGCCATTTCTTTGTTCCCCATTATGACTTCCCCTGATTCTGACTGCAGGGGACCTACGTTTGTCTTTACTAACCTTTTTCTCTTTACATATCTATAGAAACTTTTGCAGTCCGTCATAATGTTCCCTGCAAGCTTCCTCTCGTACTCTATTTTCCCTGCCCTAATCAAACCCTTTGTCCTCCTCAGCTGAGTTCTAAATTTCTCCCAGTCCCCAGGTTCACTGCTATTTCTGGCCAATTTGTATGCCACTTCCTTGGCTTTAATACTATCCCTGATTTCCCTTGATAGCCACGGTTGAGCCACCTTCCATTTTTTATTATTTATGCCAGACAGGGATGTACAATTGTTGTAGTTCATCCATGTGGTCTCTAAATGTCTGCCATTGCCCATCCATTGTCAACCCCTTAAGTATCGTTCACCAATCTATCCTAGCCAATTCACGCGTCATACCTTCAAAGTTACCCTTCTTTAAGTTCTGGACCATGGTCTCTGAATTAACTGTTTCATTCTCCATCCTAATGTAGAATTTCACCATATTATGGTCACTCTTCCCCAAGGGGCCTCGCACAACGAGATTGCTAATTGTAGAGGAAAATGTTTCTGATCTCTTTGTATCTCAGTACACTGTCCCATCAAACATTCCCAGTGCAGATACGTACAGATTAGATACAGATTTAAGCTCCCTCTACAATGTCGCTTCCAAGACTCCCAGGGGCAGGTGCAGCCTGGGATCGATACAGATTTAAGCTCCCACCAGGCTATCCCATCAAATATTCCCAGGGTAGGTACAGCATGGGTTAGATACAGAGTAAAGCTCCCTCTACACTGTTCCATCAAACATGTAGAAAGTGAGTTTGAAGGACAGAGGAAACAAGCAGGAAAAAGGGTAAAAAGAACAAATTTAAAAGCTCTTTGTCTAAATGCATGTAGCATTCGTAACAAAATAGATGAGTTGATGGCACAAATAGATACAAATTGGTATGATCTGATAGCCATTTCAGAGACATGGTTGCAAGGTGACCAGAACTGGGAACAAAATATTCAGGGGTTTTTGACAATTCGGAAGGACAGACAGAAAAGAAAAGGAGGTGGAGTAGCATTGTTAATAAAGGATGGGATCAGTGCGTTCGTGAGAAACGATATTGGCTCAGAGGATCAAGAGGTTGAATTAGTTTGGGTAGTGATAAGGAATAATAAAGGGAAAAAGTTGCTGGTGGGCATAGTCTGTAGGCCCCCTAACAGTAGCTACACGATTGGACGGAGCATAAATCAAGAAATAATGGAGACTTGTAAAAAAGGAACGACAATAATCAATGGTGATTTTAACCTTCATATGTTTTGGTCTCCGTATCTAAGGAAGGAAATACTTGCATTGGAGGTTGTTCAGAGAAGGTTCACTAGGTTGATTCTGGAGATGAGGGAGTTGACTCATGAGGATAGGTTGAGTAGGCTGGGCCTATACACATTGGAGTTCAGAAGAATGAGAGGTGATCTTATTGAAACTTATAAGATAATGAGGGAACTCGACAAGATAGATGCAGAGTGATTATTTCCACTCATAGGGGGAAACTAAAACTAGGGGAAATAGTCTTAAAATAAGGGGCCGTTCATTTAAAACTGAGATGTGGAGAAATTTCTTCTCTCAGAGGGTTGTAAATCTATGGAATTCTCTGCCCCAGAGAGCTGTGGAGGCTGGGTCATTGAATATATTTAAGGTGGAGATAGACAGATTTTTGAGTGATAAGGGAGTAAAGGGTTATGGGGAGCGGGCAGGGAAGTGGAACTGAGTCCATGATCAGATCAGCCATGATCTTATTGAATGGCGGAGCAGGCTCGAAATGGCCAACTCCCGCTCCTATTTCTTTGGTTCTTAAACATTCCCAGGGCAGGTACAGCAGGTTAGATACAGAGTAAAGCTCCCTCTACACTGTCCCATCAAATGCTAAACCCAGCCCATAATGAGCAGGGCTCAGGGAGGTTGGTTGCTATGCAGTGATGTCATAAAGCAGGGCCATTCAGCTCAGCGGGTCCTATCTGTGTCCCTTTAAAGGTGGAGAGCTGGGACATCCTGTCTCAACGCACATCCCCCCTGTTCATACTGAGAATCCCCGGGGAAAGGTCAAGGCCCAGAGTGTGGAACACAACCAAGGGGGAAAGAGGAGGAGAGAAGGAGAGGTAAATGAAGGCGTCAGGACTGCGGGCCACCAAGCTTCAGCTTTAGAGTCTGTAGACTTCAGATGGGGAAGAACGAGTTCAGTAGTTTTAGGATCCATGGAGAGAGCAAGACAGAGTGCACAAATTCCTACTATTTTATCCTTCTCTCCTCTCCTCCCCTGAAGGTGTTGACTCTGCCTGGGTTCAGTTCTACACTCACTGGTTCCCCTCCATCTCCTCCCCTGAAAGTGCTGACTCTGGCTGGGTTCAGTTCTACACTCACTGGTTCCCCTCCATCTCCTCCCCTGAAGGTGCTGACTCTGGCTGGGTTCAGTTCTACACTCACTGGTTCCCTCTCCTCCCCTGAAGGTGCTGACTCTGGCTGGGTTCAGCTCTACACTCACCAGTTTCTCTCCAATATGTGGCCCATGTGCCCAATATCCATGTGTGAACCTCGACAGTGAGTGTCGACAGGCTATTAGTTGGAACACAGGAACAGGAATCGGCCATTGAGCCTGTTCCACCATTCAATTAGATCAGTATTTTAACTCCGTCTACCTGTCTTGGTTCCATCGCCCTTAATACCCTTGCCTAAGAAGAATTTATCAATCTCAGTTTGGGGATTTTCAATTGGCCCCCAGCCTCTGTTTTATGGGGAACAGAGTTCCTGATTCCATGACGCTTTAAGAGCATAACAAATAGGAGCTAAACAGCCCCTCGAGCCTGCTCCGCCGCCATTCAACAAGATCATGGCTGATCTTCTACCTCAACTCCACTTTCCCGCACTATCCCCGTATCCCTGGATTCCTTTAATGTCCAAACATCTATCGATCTCAGCCCTGAATATACTCAACGACTGAACATCCACAGCTCTTTGGGGCAGAGAATTCCAAAGATTCACAACCCTTTGAGTGAAGACATTTCTCCACATCTCAGTCCTAAATGGCCGTCCGTTATCCTGAGACTATGACCCCTAGTTCTAGACTCTCCAGACAAGAGAAACAGCCAATCAGCATTTGTGTGAGGAAGTGCTTCCTGACATTAGCCCTGAACGGCCGAGCTCTGATTTGAAGGTTGTGTCCCCTTGTTGTGGACTCCCTCACCAGAGGAAATAGTTTCTCTCCATCCACCCCATCAACTCCTTTAATCATCTTAAACACCTCAATTACATCACCCCTTAATCTTATATATTTCTCATAATTTACAAACTTTATCACTGTAAGTACAGGATCATAGAATCACAGAAGTCTACAGCATTGAAGGAGGCCATTCAGCCCATCGTGTCCATGCCGGTCGACAAAGAGCTATCAAGCCAATCCCATGGTAGATAGGCAATGGCAGACACTTAAAGATCACATGGATGAAGTACTACAATTGTACATCCTTGTGTGGCGTAAGAATAAAATGGGGAAAGTGGCTCAACCGTAGCTAACAAGGGAAATTAAGGATAGTGTTAAATCCAAGGAAGAGGCATATAAATTGCCCAGAAAAAGCAGCAAACCTGAGAACTGGGAGAAATTTAGAATTTAGCAGAGGAGGACTAATGATTTAATTAGAAGGGGGAAAATAGAGTATGACAGTAATCTTGCATGGAACATAAAAACTGACTGCAAAAGCTTCTATAAGTATGTGAAGAGAAAAAGATTAGTGAAGACGAATGTAGGTCCCTTGCAACCAGAATCAGGTGAATTCATAATGGGGAACAAGGAAATGGCAGGGCAATTAAACAAATACTTTGGTTCTGTCTTCACTAAGGAAGACACAAAGAACCTCCCGAAAATACTAGGGGACCGAGGGTCTAGCGAGTTGTAGGAACTGAGGGAAATCCTTATTAGTCAGGAAATGGTGTTATGGAAATTGATGGGATCGAAGGCCGATAAATCCCCAGGGCCTGATAGTCTGCATCCCAGAGTACTTAAGGAAGTGGTCCTCGAAATAGTAGATGCATTGGTGGTCATTTTCCAATATTCCATGGAGTCTGGATCAGTTTCTATGGATTGGAGGGTAGCTAATGTAACCTCACTTTTTAAAATAGGAGGGAGAGAGAAAACAGGGACTGAAAGACCGGTCAGCCTGAGATCAGTAGTGGGGAAAATATTGGAATCAATTATTAAAGATGTGATAGCAGCGCATTTGGAAAGCAGTGACAGGATCGGTCCAAGTCAGCATGGATTTATGAAAGGGAAATCATGCTTGCCAAATCTTCTAGAATTTTTTAAGGATATAACTAGTAGAGTGGATAAGGGAGAAACAGTGGATGTGGTGTATTTGGACTTTCAAAAGGCTTTTGACAAGGTGCTGCACAAGAGATTAGTGTGCAAAATTAAGGCACATAGGATTGGGGGTAATGTATTGACGTGGATAGACAACTAGTTGGCAGACAGGAAGAAAAGAGTGGGAATAAATGGGTCCTTTTCAGAATGGCAGGCAGTGACTCGTGGGGTACTGCAAGGTTCAGTGCTGGGCCCCCAGCTATTAATGATTTAGACAAAGGAATTGAATGTAATATCTCCATTTGCAGATGACACTAAGCTGGGTGGCAATGTGAGCTGTGAGGAGGATGCTAAGAGGCTGCAGGATGAATTGGACAAGTTAGGTGAGTGGGCAAATGCATGGCAGATGCAGTATAATGTGGATAAGTGTGAGGTTATCCACTTTGGTGGCAAAAACAAGACGGCAGATTATTTGAATGATGACAGATTTCGAAAAGGGGAGGTGCAACGAGACCTGGGTGTCATGGTACATCAGTCATTGAAAGTAGGCAGTTACAGCAGGCAGTTAAGAAAGCAAATGGCATGTTGGCCTTCATAGCGAGAGGATTTGAGTATAGGAGCAGGGAGGTCTTGCTGCAGTTGTACAGGGCCTTGGTGAGACCACACCTTGAATATTGTGTACAGTTTTGGTCTCCTAATCTGAGGAAGGACATTCTTGCAATTGAGGGAGTGCTACAAAGGTTCACCAGACTGATTCCCGGAATGGCAGGACTGACATCTGAAGAAAGACTGGATTGACTAGGCTTATATTCACTGGAATTTAGAGGAATGAGAGGGGATCTCATAGAAGCATCTAAAATTCTGACAGGATTGGACAGTTAGATGCAGGAAGAATGTTCCTGATGTTGGGGAAGTGCAGAACCAGGGGTCACAGTCTAAGGATAAGGGGTAAGCCATATTGGACCGAGATGAGGAGAAACTTTTTCACCCAGAGAACTGTGAACCTCTATCAGAGGAAGTTGTTGAGTCCAGTTCGTTGGATATATTCAAAAGGGAGTTAGATGTGGCCCTTCCAGCTAAAGGGATCAGGGGGTATGGGGAGAAGGCAGGAGTGGGGTACTGAAGTGGCATGATCAGCAATGATCATATTGAATGGTGGTGCAGGCACTAACGGCCGAATGGCCTGCTCCTGCACCAGTTTTCTATATTTTCAGCTCTTGGTCCGTGGCCTTGTAGGTCACGGCACTTCAAGTGTATATCCAAGTTCATTTTAAATGCTACAAGGGTTTCTGCCTCTACCAGTCTTTCAGGCAGTGGATTCCAGACCCACACCATCCTCTGGGTGAAGAGATTTCCCCTCTAAACCTCCTACCACTTTAAATCTATGCCCCCTGGTTGTTGACCCTCTGCTAAGGGAAAGAGGTCCTTCCTATCCCTTCTATCTCGGCCCCTCATAATTTTATACACCTCAATTAGGTCTCCCCTCAGCCTCCTCTGTTCCAAAAAAAACCCCAGCCTATCCAATCTTTCCTCATAGCTAAAATTCTGTAGTCCAGGTAACAGCCTCCTAAATCTCCTCTGTACCCTCTCTAGTGCAATCACATCATTCCTGTAATGTGGTGACCAGAACTGCACACAGTACTCCAGCTGTGACCTAACTAGTGTTTTATACAGTTCAAGCATAACCTCCCTGTTCTTGTATTCTATGCCACAGCTAATAAAGGCAAGTATTCTGTATGCCTTCTTAACCACCTTATCTACCTGTCCTGCTACCTTCAGGGATCAGTGGATATGCCTTCCAAGGTCCCTTTGTTGTTCTACACTTCTCATTGTCCTACCATTTATTGTGTATTCCCTTGCCTTGTTAGCCCTCCCCAAATGCATTACCTCACACTTATCCAGATTGAATTACATTTGCCACTGTTCTGCCCATCTGACCAGTCCAATGACATCTTCCTGCAGTCTGCAGCTTTCTTCTTCATTCTTGCATCATCTGACAGACTGGTTCCCCTCCCCTCCCCTCTCCTCTCCTCCTCCTCCTCCTCCCCCTCCCCTGAAGGCGCTGACTCTGTCTGGGTGGTTGTGCCCTCGTCACAATGCGTGAATGCCTGAATAATTACCAGCTGCCATGGGAAACAGAGAGAATTTGTTAAAAAAAAGGGAAGAAAGGGAACAAAATATGGGCAGAGATTATGGTCTGAAATTGTTGAACTCGATGTTTAATCCAGAAGGCTGTAAAGTACCTAAACGAAAGATGAGGTGCTGTTCCTCGAGCTTGCGTTGAACTTCATTGGAAAAGTGTAGAAGGCCAAGGATGGAGTGGTCAGATTTGGAGTGGAGTGGAGAATTAAAGTGACAGGTGACCGGAAGCTCAGGGTCACACTTGCGGAATGAATGGAGGTGTTCATGTCAAGGGCCATGTTAACCATGGCAGAGGGGAATCTTTTTGGATGAGGAAAAAGGAAGACATTTTTGAGGCACTAGTGTGGAAGGTGGCGTCATCAGAACAGATGCGACAGAGACGGAGAAACTGGGAGAATGGAATGGAGTTCCTACAGGATGCGGGATGGGAGGAAGTGTATTCCAGATAGCTGTGGGAGTCGGTGGGCTTATAGTGAATGTTTGTCAATAGTCTATCCTCAAAAATGGAGACACAGAAGTCGAGGAAGGGAAGAGTCGGTGAGGGACGGGTGGAAATTGGATGCAAAGTGAATGATATTTTCTAGTTTAGGGCGAAAGCAGGAGACGGCACTGATTCAGTCATCAATCTACCGGAAAAAGAGGGGACCCGAGTAGGACTGGAACAAAGACACATATGGGTTCCGATAGCAACACCTTTTAATTTGGAGGAAGTGAGTGGAGTTAAAGGAGAAGTTGTTCAATGTGAGAACAAGTTCAGCCAGGTGGAAGAGGAGGAAGGGTGATGGTGGATGGGGACTGGTTGGGCCTGTGCTCGAGGAAGAAGCAGTGCGCCCTCAGGCCATCCTGGTGGGAGATGGAAGTGTAGAGGGATTGGACATCCATAGTGAAAAGTTGGGGCCAGGAAACTGTTAAAGTGGCGGACGGCATTGGAAGAGTCACTGGACAAGGGGAGAAAAAATAGAATCAAGATAGGAAGAAATAAGTTTTATTTCAGGCAAGAACAGGCTGAAATGATGGGTCTACCAGGGCAGTCCTGTTTGTGGATCTTGAGAAGGAGGTAGAAGTGGGCTGTGTGGGGTTGGGGATCTATGAGATTTGGTGGCTGTGGAGTGAAGATCTCCAGAGGAGATGAGGTCAGTGACATTTTGGGAAATGATGGCTTGATGTTCGGTGGTGGGGTCATGGTCCAGGGGGAGAGAGGAGGAAGTGTCAGAGAGTTAGCGATCACTCTCTGCAAGGTAGAGGTTGGTTCGCCAAACAATAACAGAACCACCCTTGTCAACAGGTTTAATGACAATGTAGGGGTTGGATCTGAGAGAGCGCAGTGCTGCAAATTCAGAGGGAGTGAGGTTGGAGGGAGTGAGTAGCAGTGAGATGGCCGATGTCGCATCGGCAGTTTGCAATGAAGAGGACTAGAGAGGGCAACATAGAAAATAGTTGCAGGAGTAGGCCATTCGGCCCTTCGAGCCTACAACACCATTCAATATGATCATGGCTGATCATGCACTTCAGTACCCTATTCCTGCTTTCTCGCCATACTCCTTGATCCCTTTAGCCGTAAGGGCCACATCTAACTCCCTTTTGAATATATCTAACGAACTGGTCTCAATAACTTTCTGTGGTAGAGAATTCCACATGCTCACATCTCTCTGAGTGAAGAAGTTTCTCCTCATCTCTGTCCTAAATGGCTTACCCCATATCCCCTGGTTCAGGAGTTCCCCATCATCGGGAACATTCTTCCTGCATCTAACCTGTCCAATCCTGTCAGAATTTTATATGTTTCTATGAGATCCTCTCTCATTCTTCTAAATTCCATTGAATATAAGCCTAGTCGGTGCAGTCTTTCTTCATATGTCAGTCCTGTCATCCCGGGAATCAGTCTGGTGAACCTTCGCTGCACTCCCACAATAGCAAAAATGTCCTTCCTCAGATTAGGAGGCCAAAACTGTACACAATATTCAAAGTGTGGCCTCACCAAGGCCCTGTACAACCTCCCTGCTCCTATACTCAAATCCTCTCGCTATTAAGGGCAACATGCCATTTGTCTTCTTCACTGCCTGCTGTACCTGTATGCCAACTTTCAATGACTGATGTACCATGACACCCAGGTCTCGTTGCGCCTCCCCTTTTACTAATCTGTCACCATTCAGATAACAATCTGTCTTCCTATTTTTATGACCAAAGTGGATAACCTCACATTTATCTACATTATACCGCATCTGCCATGTATTTGCCCATTCACCTAACCTGTCCAAATCACCCTGCAGCCTCTTAGCATCCTCCTCACAGCTCACACTGCCACCCAGCTTAGTGTCATCTGCAAACTTGGAGATATTACATTCAATTCCTTCGTCTAAATCTTTAATGTACATTATAAGTAGCAGGGGTACCAGCATTGAGCCTTGTGGTATCCCACAAGTCACTGCTTGCCATTCTGAAAAGGACCCGTTTATTCCCACTCTTTGCTTCCTGTCTGCCAAGCAGTTCTCTATCCACGTCAGTTCATTAGCCTCAATACCATGTGCTTTAATTTTGCACACTAATCTCTTGCGTGGGACCTTGTCAAAAGCCTAAATATACCACATCCACTGGCTCCCCCTTGTTCACTCTACTAGTTACATCCCCAAAAAAATTCTAGGTTTGTCAAGCATGATTTCCCTTTCATAAATCCATGCTGACTTGGACCGATCCTGTCACTGCTTTCCAAATGCGCTGCTATTACATCTTTAATAATTGATTCCAACATTTTCCCCACCACCGATGTCAGACTGACCGGTCTATAATTCCCTGTTTTCTCTAGAGGCCAGAGGGAGAGGTTCAGGTAGAGCGAGAATTCTGAAAACAGGAGAAAGGGTCAGCTGTGCAGGGGGAAGACTCCTGGCCGAAGAAGTGGGCACGGAGATGAAGGAAATGGAAAAAGAGCTAGGCATCGTCCGACCTCAAAATTCATCGAAGTGGGTGTGTAAGGGGATGAAGCTCAGGCCTTTTCTGAGGACCGATCGTTCGGGGTCAGAGAGAGAGGAAGGTCAGAGGGCATAGTAAAAACACAGCAGGGGGTGAGATTGGAAGAAGGGATGGGATCAGAGGGAAGTGAAGGGGAAGAATGTTCCGAAGAGCCGTTGGTGTCCAAGAGTTGTTGAAAGAAGGTTAGATAGACATGTCAGGGCAGGTGGTTTGCCGTAACTGCAGCATGTGGGAGTTTGTGAAGAGCATGGCGATCCCGAGTGCCCATGTCTGTTCGGTGAGAGGCCTATAAAAGGCACAGCAGGGAGTCCGGGGCCCAGCGTCGAGGAGGTGCATGGAGAGGCGTGCTTGTACAGCTACAGGGAGAAGGCAAAAAGAAATAGAAAGGTGACGTCACAGCCAAGGGGGTAAGTGATTGGCTGGTGATTGGTGAGTAGTTTTTCTTTTTTCTCTTCGATAACAGTGAGTAACTTTAAACATTGTTGTTGCCAATTTAAGTGTATCTAAGGGTTAAGTCATGGCAGGAGAGTTCGGTCACATGATATGCTCCTCCTGTACCATGTGGGAACTCGGGGACTGACAACTACATCTGCGGGAAGTGTATCCGCCTCCAGCTCCTGACGGACCGCGTTGTGGATTCACTCTGGAGCATCCACGATGCTGAGAATGATGTGAGTAGCATGTGTAGCGAGTTGGTCTTACCGCAGGAGAAGGGTCCACAGCCAGCTAGGGAATGGAAGACCAGCAGGAAGATTAGTGCAAGGGTCCCCTGTGGTCATCCCTCTGAAAAACAGATACACTGCTTTGAGTACTGTTGAGGGGGATGACTCATCAGGGGAGGGCAGCAGCAGCCAAGTTCATGGCACTGTGGCTGGCTCTGCTGCACAGGGGGACAGGAAAAAGAGTGGGAGAGCGATAGTGATAGGGGATTCAATTGTGAGAGGAATAGATAGGCGTTTCTGCGGCCGCAACCGAGACTCCAAGATAGTATGTTGCCTCCCTGGTGCAAGGGTCAAGGATGTCTCGGAGCGGGTGCAGGACATTCTAAAAAGGGAGGGAGAACAGCCAGTTGTCGTGGTGCACATTGGTACCAACGACATAGGTAAAAAAAAGGGATGAGGTCCTACGAAATGAATTTAAGGAGCTAGGAGCTAAATTAAAAAGTAGGACCTCAAAAGTAGTAATCTCGGGATTGCTACCAGTGCCACGTGCTAGTCAGAGTAGGAATCGCAGGAGAGCACAGATGAATACGTGGCTTGAGCAGTGGTGCAGCAGGGAGGGATTCAAATTCCTGGGGCATTGGAACAGGTTCTGGGGAAGGTGGGGGCCAGTACAAACCGGACGGTCTGCACCTGGGCAGGACCGGAACCAATGTCCTCGGGGGAGTGTTTGCTAGTGCTGTTGAGGAGGAGTTAAACTAATATGGCAGGGGGATGGGAACCAATGCAGGGAGACAGAGGGAAACAAAAAGGAGACAAAAGCAAAAGACAGAAAGGAGATGAGGAAAAGTGGAGAGCAGAGAAACCCAAGGCAAAGAACAAAAAGGGCCACTGTACAGCAAAATTCTAAAAGGACCAAGGGTGTTAAAAAAACTAGCTTGAAGGCTTTGTGTCTTAATGCAAGGAGTATCCGTAATAAGGTGCATGAATTAACTGTGCAAATAGATGTTAACAAATATGATGTGATTGGGATTACAGAGACGTGGCTCCAGGATGATCAGGGCTGGGAACTCAACATCCAGGGGTATTCAACATTCAGGAAGGATAGAACAAAAGGAAAAGGAGGTGGGTTAGCATTGCTGGTTAAAGAGGAGATTAATGTAACAGTTAGGAAGGACATTAGCTTGGATGATGTGGAATCTATATGGGTAGAGCTGCAGAACACCAAAAGGCAAAAAACGTTAGTGGGAGTTGTGTACAGACCTCCAAACAGTAGTAGTGATGTTGGAGAGGGCATCAAACAGGAAATTAGGGGTGCATGCAATAAAGGTGCAGCAGTTATAATGGATGACTTTAATATGCACATAGATTGGGCTAACCAAACTGGAAGCAATACGGTGGAGGAGGATTTCCTGGAGTGCATAAGGGATGGTTTTCTAGACCAATATGTCGAGGAACCAACTAGCGGGGAGGCCATCTTAGAGAGGATTAATTAGCAATCTCGTTGTGCGAGGCCCCTTGGGGAAGAGTGACCATAATATGGTGGAATTCTGCATTAGGATGGAGAATGAAACAGTTAATTCAGAGACCATGGTCCAGAACTTAAAGAAGCGTAACTTTGAAGGTATGAGACGTGAATTGGCTAGGATAGATTGGCGAATGATACTTAAGGGGTTGACTGTGGATGGGCAATGGCAGACATTTAGAAACCGCATGGATGAACTACAACAATTGTACATTCCTGTCTGGCGTAAAAAATAAAAAAGGGAAGGTGGCTCAACCGTGGCTATCAAGGGAAATCAGGGATAGTATTAAAGCCAAGGAAGTGGCATACAAATTGGCCAGAAATAGCAGCGAACCCGGGGACTGGGAGAAATTTAGAACTCGGCAGTGGAGGACAAAGGGTTTGATTAGGGCAGGGAAAATGGAGTACGCGAAGAAGCTTGCAGGGAACATTAAGACGGATTACAAAAGTTTCTATGGATATGTAAAGAGAAAAAGGTTAGTAAAGACAAACGTAGGTCCCCTGCAGTCAGAATCAGGGGAAGTCATAACGGGAAACAAAGAAATGGCAGACCAATTGAACAAGTACTTTGGTTCGGTATTCACTAAGGAGGACACAAACAACCTTCCGGATATAAAAGAGGTCAGAGAGTCTAGTAAGGAGGAGGAACTGAGGGAAATCCTTATTAGTCGGGAAATTGTGTTGGGGAAATTGATGGGATGGAAAGCCGGTAAATCCCCAGGGCCTGATGGACTGCATCCCAGAGTACTTAAGGAGGTGGCCTTGGAAATAGCGGATGCATTGACAGTCATTTTCCAACATTCCATTGACTCTGGATCAGTTCCTATCGAGTGGAGGGTAGCCAATGTAACCCCACTTTTTAAAAAAGGAGGGAGAGAGAAAACGGAATTAGAGACCGGTCAGCCTGACCTCAGTAGTGGGTAAAATGATGGAATCAATTATTAAGGATGTCACAGCAGCGCATTTGGAAAGAGGTGACATGATACGTCCAAGTCAGCATGGATTTGTGAAAGGGAAATCATGCTTGACAAATCTTCTGGAATTTTTTGAGGATGTTTCTAGTAGAGTGGACAAGGGAGAACCAGTTGATGTGGTATATTTGGACTTTCAGAAGGCTTTCGACAAGGTTCCACACAAGAGATTAATGTGCAATGTTAAAGCACATGGGATTGGGGGTAGTGTACTGACATGGATTGAGAACTGGTTGTCAGACAGGAAGCAAAGAGTAGGAGTAAATGGGTACTTTTAAGAATGGCAGGCTGTGACTAGTGGGGTACCGCAAGGTTCTGTGCTGGAGCCCCAGCTGTTTACACTGTACATTAATGATTTAGACAAGGGGATTAAATGTAGTATTTCCAAATTTGCAGATGACACTAAGTTGGGTGGCAATGTGAGCTGCGAGGAGGATGCTATGAGGCTGCAGAGCGACTTGGATAGGTTAGCTGAGTGGGCAAATGCATGGCAGATGAAGGATAATGTGGATAAATGTGAGGTTATCCACTTTGGTGGTAAAAACAGAGAGACAGACTATTATCTGAATGGTGACAGATTAGGAAAAGGGGAGGTGCAACGAGACCTGGGTATCATAGTACATCAGTCATTGAAGGTTGGCATGCAGGTACAGCAGGCGGTTAAGAAAGCAAATGGCATGTTGGCCTTCATAGCGAGGGGATTTGAGTACAGGGGCAGGGAGGTGTTGCTACAGTTGTACAGGGCCTTGGTGAGGCCACACGATGGAGTATTGTGTACAGTTTTGGTCTCCTAACTTGAGGAAGGACATTCTTGCTATTGAGGGAGTGCAGCGAAGGTTCACTAGACTGATTCCCGGGATGGCGGGACTGACCCATCAAGAAAGACTGGATCAACTGGGCTTGTATTCACTGGAGTTCAGAAGAATGAGAGGGGACCTCATAGAAACATTTAAAATTCTGATGGGTTTGGACAGGTTAGATGCAGGAAGAATGTTCTCAATGTTGGGGAAGTCCAGAACCAGGGGTCACATTCTAAGGATAAGGGGTAAACCATTTGGGACCGAGATGAGGAGAAACTTCTTCACCCAGAGAGTGGTAAACCTGTGGAATTCTCTACCACAGAATGTTGAGGCTAATTCACTAAATATATTCAAAAAGGAGTTGGATGAAGTCCTTACTACTAGGGGGATCAAGGGGTATGGCGAGAAAGCAAGAATGGGGTACTGAAGTTGCATGTTCAGCCATGAATGGCGGTGCAGGCTAGAAGGGCCGAATGGCCTACTCCTGCACCTAGTTTCTATGTTTCTATGTAAGTGTCTGCAGCTCGAGGAACTTTGGCTCAGAGTTGTTGAGCTGGAGTACAAGGTGCAGACATTGCGGGGCATCAGGGAGGCAGAGAGTTTTGTCAGTGGTCAGGGACGGGAGGCCGGTATGTAGTGATGAAGGAGCATCAGCCCTTGACATTGTCCAACAGGTCTGAAATACTTGCTGCCTGTATGCATGAGGAAAATGACTGCAGGGAGGATGTGCAAACTAACAATAGCACTGTTGTGTTCCCTGCCTGGTGCCAGGGTTAAGGATATCTCCTCGTCGCTGGGGAAGAACTTGAAATGGGAGGGGGAGGATCCAGTTGTCTATGTAGGAACCAATGACGTGGATAGAACCAGGAATGAGGTTAATACGAACATAAGAAATAGAAGCAGGAGTAGGCCATTTGGCCCCTCGAGCTTGCTCCGCCATTTAATAAGATCATGGCTGATCTGATCATGGACTCAGCTCCACTTCCCTACCTGCTCCCCATAAACCTTTATTCGCTAATCACTCAAAATTCTGTCTATCTCCATCATATACATTCGATGACCCAGCCACCACAGCTCTCTGGTGAAGAGAATTCCACAGATTTACAACCCACTGAGAGAAGAAATTCCCCCTTATCTCAGTTTTAAATGGGCTGCCCCTTATTCTGAGACTATGCCCCCTAGTTTTAGTTTCCCCAATGAGTTCTACTGACGGCATATGAGGAGCTAGGATCCAAATAATCAGAACCTCAAAGGTAATAATTTCTGCATTGTTACTCGAGCCACAAGCAAATTGACATAGGGACAAACGTATTAAAGGTTTAAATGCGTGGCTCAAAGAATGGTGTGGATGTAAGGGGTTTCAGTTCATGGGCCACTGGCACCAGTACTAGGGAAAGAGGGAACTGTTCCATTGGGATGGACTTCAGTGTGCTGGCGAACTGAATAACTCGGGCAGTAGACAGGGCTTTAAACTAATGAAGGGGCGGGTGGGAGGTTTCAGGAAAGAGTAAATTTAAAAGCAGCAAGAGAAATGTCAAGTCTCTAGAGCAGAGCAGAGTTTTGAGTAAAACTAAGCAGAGTGAGTCAGGAAGGGACAGAGAAACTAACAAAGGTAATAAGGCTTCAGTGACTAAGGTGACATCAGAGAAGAATAGAAATAAGTCAAATCTAAAGACACTATATCTGTGCGCAAAACATTTTTTATTTGTTCATGGGATGTGGGCGTCACTGGCAAGACCAGTATTTATTGTCCATCCCTTATTCCCCTTGAGAAGATGGTGGTGAGCCGCCATCGATGAATTTAATAGGTTTGATCTAACAGCCATTAAGGAGACATGGTTGGGAACTAAATATTCCAGAATACTTCACTTTTAGAAGAGATGGGCAAAATGGAAAAGGAGGAGATGTAGCCCCTATAATAAAGGATGGGATAAAGCCAGTAGAGAGAAAGGTTCTTGGCTCGGAAAATCAAGAAATAGGATCAGTTTGGGTGGAGCTAAGAGTAGTTGTAAAGTAGAGCAGAGTATAAATCATTAATCTTCATATAGACTGGGCAAACCAAATTTGCAGTAATGGTGTGGAGGACAATTTCATGGCATGTGTACAAGATAGTTTACCAGATCAGTATGTTGAGGAGCCAACTGGGGAACAGACTACTTTAGATCTGGTATTGTGCAATGAGAAAAGGGTCATTAATAAGTATTAAAGGAACTTTTAGGGAAGAGTGACCATAATAATGGAGCCAAAAAGAGTAGTAAGCCTGAGGATTGGGAGGATTTTAGACTTCAGCAAAGAATAAATAAGAAATTGATAAAGAAAGGGAAAATAGAATACGAGAGTAAACTAGATATAAAAACAAACTGTAAAAGCTTTTATAGGTATGTAAAAAAGAAAAGATTAGAGAAAGTAAATTTGGGTCCCTTACAGGCTGAGACAGGAGAAATTATAATGGGGAATAAGGAAATGGCAGATAAATTAAACAACTACATTTTGCCTGTCTTCACAGAAGAAGACTCAAAAAACCTCCTTGAAATAGTGAAGTATCAGGGGTCTAGTGAGAATGAGTACTGAAAGAAATTGGTATTAGTAAAAAAAATAGTACTTGAATAATGAATGGGACCAAAAGCCGATAAGTCCCTTGGACCTGATGGCCTACACCCTAGGGTTTTGAAAGAGGTTGCTTTAGAAATAGTGGATGTATTGGTTGTCATCGTCCAAAATTCCATAGATTCTAGAACAGTTCCTGTGGATTGGAGGGTAGCTGATGTAACCCCAATATTTGCTTTTTGCGGTATACATCAATAATCTAGACTTGAATGTAGGGAATATGATTAAGAAGTTTGCAGATGATACAAAAATAGGCCGTGTGATGATAATGAAGAAGAAAGCTGTGGACTGCAGGAAGATATCAATCAACTGGTCAGGTGGGCAGAACAGTGGCAAATGGAATTTAGTCCGGAGAAGTGTGAAGTAATGCATTTGGGGAGGGCTAACAAGGAAAGGGATTACACATTAAATGGTAGGACACTGAGAAGTGTAGAGGAACAAAGGGATGTGCATGTCCACAGATCCTTGAAGGTAGCAGGCCAGGTAGATAAGGTGGTTAAGAATGCATACGGAATGTGTTACACTCATAATAAATGGTCAGACCGAGTACTGTGTGTAATGAGCAAGTGTGACCTTAGCTCCTTTATTATAGTTCCAGAGTGCAGGTACCTCGTGGGTGGCCTGCTTATATACTGTGCTCCCAAGGGATGCTGAGATCCCTTGGGACTCCAACTAAGGTCACACTTGCTCATTACACACAGTACTCGGTCTGACCATTTATTATGAGTGTAACACATTCCGTATGCATTCTTAACCACCTTATCTACCTGGCCTGCTACCTTCAAGGATCTGTGGTAATGCACATCCCTTTGTTCCTCTACACTTCTCAGTGTCCTACCATTTAATGTGTAATCCCTTTCCTTGTTAGCCCTCCCCAAATGCATTACTTCACACTTCTCCGGACTAAATTCCATTTGCCACTGTTCTGCCCACCTGACCAGTTGATTGATATCTTCCAACAGGTAGGCCCTCTGGTGGACAGGTGTGATGCAGGTTACAAGGGGTTAAATACATAACAGAATGCTTGCCTTTATTAGCCGAGGCATAGACTATAAGAGCAGGGGGGGTTATGCTTGAACTGTATATAACACTGGTTAGGCCACAGCTGGAGTACTATGTGCAGTCTGGTCACCACATTACAGGAAGGATGTGCTTGCACAGGACAGGGTACAGAGGAGATTTACGAAGATGTTGCTGGGAGTGGAGAATCTTAGCTATGAGGACAGGTTGGATAGGCTGGGGTTGTTTTCCTTCGAACAGAGGAGGCTGAGGGGAGACCTCTTTGAGGTGTATAAAATTATGAGGGCCTAGATATAGTGGATAGAAAGGGCCTATTTCTCTTAGCAGAGGGGTCAACAACCAGGGGGCATAAATTTAAAGTAAATCGTAGAAGGCTTCGAGGGGATTTGAGGGAAAATTTCTTCACACAGAGGGTTGTGGGGGTCTGGAACTCACTGCCTGAAAGGGTGGTAGAGGCAGAGACTCTACCACATTTTAAAAATTACCTGGATGTGCACTTGAAGTACCGTATCCTGCAGGGTTACGGACCTAGAGCTGGAAAGTGGGATTAGACTGGATTGCCTCTTGTTGGCTGGCGCGAACACGATGGGTCAAAATGGCCTCCTTCCATGCTGTAAACTTCTATGATTCTATTTAAGAAAGGAGGGAGAGAGAACATGGAACTACAGACCAATTAGCCTGACATCAGTAGCAGGGGAAATACTAGAATCTATTATTAAGGAGGTGGTAACAGGGCATTTAGATAATAATAAGATTGGGCAGAGTCAACATGGATTTATGAAAGGGAAATCATGTTTGACAAATCTGTTAGTTTTTGAGGTTGTAACTAGCAGAATAGATAAGGGAGAACCAGTGGATGGGGTGTATTTGGATTTTCTGTAGGCATTTGATAAGGTGCCACACAAAAGGTTATTGAACAAAATGAGGGCCCATGGGATCAAGGGTAAAATACTAGTATGGCCTGAGGATTGGTTAACGGAGAGAAAACAGAGGATAGGAATAAACGGGTCATTTTTGGGTTGGCGGGCTGTAACTAGTGGGGTACCGCAAGGATCGGTGCTTGGGCCCCAGCTATTCACAATCTATATCAATGATTGGGCTGAAGGGACCAAATGTTACACAGGCTGAACCTCTCCAGTCCGGCACCCTCGGAACCTGACCGGTGCCGGACCAGAGAATTTTCTGGACCACGGGAGATTACGCAGACCCCTTAAAAATCCCATTGTCAGCAAAGTTTCCGGACAGGTTTCTGCTCCATTCACTGGAATCTAGGTCAGAGTCCAGTTGACACGAGGTGCCGTGAAGCTGTTGCCCAGAGCTCTCCTTTAGAAAAAGCAAAACCAAACCGCACAGAAGCGTTACAGTTAAACAAGAATATAGTGTACTGCTGACCTGGGCTGGCTGCTCCTCCTCTCCCCGCCACCTCCAGTGCTCCCCTCCCCCAGGCCGGGCCACATGCTGTGTCTTGTATCCCGGGGGTAGGGTGGCACGCTGTGTTCTGTGTCCCGGGGGGAGGGGGGCATGCTGTGTCCTGTGTCCCGGGGGGGGGGGGTGGGGCTCACTCTCTGTCCCGGCGGGTGGGGAGACCGCTATGTCCCAGGGCCAGCCGTTGCCCCCTCCCCGGTTGGATCGACGCGGAGAGGGAGCCAGGAGTGCGGCAGCCAACCGAGGAGCCGAAGCTGGGCCCGAAATGCTGCACAACGACCCGGCGGCGTTCTGTGTATGTGTTGTGCAGAAGCCCACTGCACAGCATTTTGGGCCCAGCTTCAGCACCTCGGTCAACCGCTGCTCTCCTCACTCTCTCTCCAACCCATCGGGTGGGGGGGGGAGGAGGAGAGTGGAGGAGCAGCCAGCCCCGGGACACAGTGTGGGTCGCGTCCCTTCGGGAATGATGCCGGACCAGGGAGGTTGCCGGACCAGGGAGGTTCAACCTGAATATCCAAGTTTGCCGATGACACAAAGCTAGGTGGGAATATAAGTTGTAAGGAGGATGCAAAGAGACTTCAAGGAGATATAGACAGTCTAAGTGAGCGGGTAAGAACATGGAAAATGGAATATAGGGCCCAAGTTTCCACACGATAAAAAACGGGCGCCCCTCCGAGCTGGGCGCCTGTTTTTTGTGTCTAAAATGGCGCCGGAAAAAAAACACGCGATTCTGGAGCGCTTTCAAGCTCCTTGTCTGTTTGGCGCGGCGCCCAGGGGGGCGGAGCCTACACTCGCGCCGATTTTGTAAGTGGGAGGGGGTGGGTACTATTTAAATTAGTTTTTTTCCTGCCGGCAACGCTGCGCGTGCGCGTTGGAGCGTTCGCGCACGCGCAGTGTGAAGGAAACATTGGCACTCGGCCATTTTTGTAGTTCTTTGTAGCTGTTTAATTTTTGAACATTTTTTAATAAAAGCACATTGCCATCAGCACTGAGGCTTCTTGCAGCCTTCTCACTGTCTCCTTCCCCCCCCCCCCCCCTTCCGGGAACGAACGGCTGTTTCCTTCCCCCCCCCCCCCTCCCGCTCCCCGGGAACGAACGGCTGTTTCCTTCCCCCTCCCCCCCCCCCCCCGCTCTGCGGGAACAAACGGCTGCAGAATTCTCCGTGGCTGAAGCACTTTCACACAGGTAGGAAGATGGTTTATTTAATCTTTTCTTTGCTTATAAATGTTTATTCAGGTTGGATTTATTTGTATAATATTTGTAGAAGTATAAATAAGGATTTATTATAGAATTTAATGACTTCCCTTCCCCCCCCCTTCCCCCCCCCCCCCCCCCACCTCGTTCTGGACGCCTAATTTGTAACCTGCGCCTGATTTTTTAATGTGCAGAACAGGTTTTTTCAGTTCTACAAAAATCTTCACTTGCTCCATCCTAAGTTAGTTTGGAGTATGTTTTCACTGTGGAAACTCTCAAATCAGGCGTCAGTGGCCGGACACGCCCCCTTTTGAAGAAAAAATTCTGTTCCAAAGTGGAACTGTTCTACCCGACTAGAACTACAGAAAAAAAAATGTGGAGAATTGCGATTTCTAAGATAGTCCGTTCTCCACCAGTTGCTCCTAAAAATCAGGCGCAAATCATGTGGAAACTTGGGCCCATAATGTGGAGAAATGTGAAGTTATCCACTTTGGTAGGCAAAATAGAAAAGCAGAGTATTTTTTAAATGGTGAGAGATGGGGAAATGTTCACTTGTACACAAATCACTGAAAGTTAACATGCAGGTAGAGCAAGACATTAAGAAAGCAAATGGTATGTTGGCCTTTATTACAAGAGGATTTGAGGAGAAGAGTAAAGATGTCTTACTGCAGTTATATAGGGCCCTGGTGAGATCGCACCGAGAGTATTGTCTACAGTTTTGGTCTCCTTACCTAAGGAAGGATATACTTGCCATAGCGGGAGTGCAATGAAGGTTCACCGGACTGTTTCCCGGGATTGGGGGCGGTTGTTGCCCTATGAGGAGAGATTGAGCAGACTGGGCCTATATGCTCTGGAATGTAGAAGGAATGAGAAGTGATCTCATTGAAACATGTAAAATTCTTACAGGACTTGACAGGGTGGATGTTTCCCCTGGATGTACAGTCTAGAACCAGGTGTCACAGTTTCAGATTAACGGGTCGGCCATTTAGGACTGAGATGAGACATTTCTTCACTCTGAGGGCAGTGAATCTTTGGAATTCTCCACCCCAGAGAGTGTGGAAGCTCAGTCTGAGTATATTCAAGGTAGAGATGGATAGATTTTTGTAAATTCGGGGAATCAAGGGATATGGGAATAGTGTAGGAAAGTGGAGTTGAGATAAAAGATTAGCCACGATCTTATTGAATGGCGGAGCAGGCTCGAGGGGCGATATGGCCTACTCCTGCTGCTATTTCTTATGCTCTTTATTTCTGTAAGACAGGAGGAGACTAATTGATGTCCTGTTACCTACCCACTGCTCCACTTTGGGGCCTTTTCTCCTTTCTCACTCTAGATTATCTCAGTTTTTATACATTCGGTTACTCTCATGGACAAGTCCCAGCTCCCCATACCTTCCAGAGTGCCTCTCCTAGCCTTGGGATCCAGGGAAGGTATTGGCAAAATATCAGTGAGAGAAGCGAGACTAAAAATAATTCAATGGGAGAAATAATTCGCTATTAGTTTGGTGTAATTTTATTTATATAGATTTCCAGAAGGCATTAGATAAAGTCCCACATAAGAAACTGTTATCTAACAGAATTGAGGGCAAATTATTGACCTGGTTATGGAATTAGCTAAACGGCAGGAGGCAGAGAGTAGGGATAATGGGCAGGTACAGCAAGGGAAAGATATAGAGCAAAGCTCCCTCTACACTGTTCCCTCAAATGCTCCCAGGGCAGGTACAGCATCAGATAGATACAGAGCAAAGCTTACTCTGCACTCTTCCATCAGACATTCCCAGGGCAGGTACAGCATGGGATAGATACAGAGCAAAGCTCTCTCTGCACTCTCCCATCAGACACTTCCAGGGCAGGTACAGCATGGGATAGATAGAGAATAAAGTTCTCTCTACATAGTTCTACTAAGAGTTCATAGGGTGCATAAGGGATGAGTTTCTTGAGCAGTATGTAACGGAACCAACCAGGGGGCAGGCTATCTTCGATCTGGTTCTGTGTAATGAGACAGGATTAATAAATAATCTCCTGGTAAAGGATCCTCTTGGAATGAGCGATCAAGGTTGAATTTCAATTTCTGATGGAGGGCGAGAAAGTTGGATCTCAAACCAGCGTACGAAGCTTAAATAAAGGAGACTGCAAAGATATGAGGGCAGAGTTGGCTAAAGTGGACTGGGAAAATAGATTAAAGTGTAGAACAGTTGATGTACATTTAAGGAGATATTTCACAACTCTCAAGAAAAATATATTCCAGTGAGGTGGAAAGGGTGTAAAAGAAAAGATAGCCATCTGTGGCTAACTAAAGAAATAAAGGACGGTATCCAATTTAAAAACAAGGGCATATAAAGTGGCCAAAACTAGTGGGAGGACAGAAGATTGGGAAGCTTTTAAAAGCCAGCAAAGAATGACTCAAAAAAATGATTAAAAAAGGGAAGATAGACTATGAAAGTAAACTAGCACAAAATATAAAAACAGATAGCAAGAGTTTCTATAGGTATATAAAAAGGAAAAGAGTAGCTAAAGTAAATGTTGGTCCCTTAGAGGATGAGACCGGGGAATTAGTAATGGGGAACATGGAGATGGCAGAAATGTTGAACAAATATTTTGTATCAGTCTTTATGGTAGAGGACACTAAAAATATCCCAACAGTGGATAGTCAAGGGGCTATGGGGGTGGGGGGCGAGGAACTTAACACAATCACAATGAAGGTGGTGCTCAGTAGGATAATGGGACTAAAGGCGGATAAATCCCCTGGATCTGATGGCTTGCATCCTAGGGTCTTAAGAGAAGTAGCGGCAGGAATAGTGGATGCATTGGTTTTAATTTACCAAAATCCCTGGATTCTGGGGAGGTCCCAGCAGATTGGAAAACTGCAAATGTAACGCCCCCATTTTTTTAAAAAAGGAGGCAGACAAAAAGCAGGAAACTATAGATCAGTTAGCCTAACACCTGTGGTTGGGAAAATGTTCCAGCCCATTATTAAAGAAGCAGTAGCAGGACATTTGGAAAAATATAATTCAGTCAGGCAGAGTCAGCATGGATTTATGAAGGGGAAGTCATGTTTGACAAATTTGCTGGAATTCTTTGAGGATGTAACAAACATGGTGGGTAAAGGGGAACCAGTGGATGTGATGTATTTGGACTTCCAAAAGGCATTTGACAAGGTGCCACATAAAAGGTTACTGCACAAGATAAAAGTTCACTGGGTTGGGTGTAATATATGTGTAAGGTCGAAGAAGGCCTTATACAAGGCCTTCTTCAACCTTACAAAGGCCTTTGACACTGTCAACTGCGAGGGTCTATGGAGCGTCCTCCTCCGTTTCGGATGCCCCCAAAAGTTCGTCAACATCCTCCGCCTGCTCCACGATGACATGCAGGCTGTGATCCTTACCAACGAATCCATTACAGACCCAATCCATGTCTGGACCGGGGTCAAACATGGCTGCGTCATTGCCCCAACACTCTTCTCAGTCTTCCTCGCTGCCATGCTCCACCTCACACTCAACAAGCTCGCCGCTGGAGTGGAACTAAACTGCAGAACCAGTGGGAAGCTGTTCAACCTTCACAGTCTCCAGGCCAGGTCCAAGACCACCCCAACCTCTGTCGCCGAGCTACAGTACACGGACGATGCCTGCATCTGCATGCATTCAGAGACTGAACTTCAGGATATAGTCGACGTATTTACTGAGGCGTACGAAAGCATGGGCCTTATGCTAAACATCCGTAAGACAAAGTCCTCCACCAGCCTGTCCTTGCCGCACAGTACGGCCCCCCAGTCATCAAGATCCATGTCGCAGCCTTGGACAACGTGGAGCCTATTTTCAACAAAAGCAGACATTGATGTGGAGATTCAACACAGCCTCCAGTGCGCTAGCGCAGCCTTTGGCTGCCTGAGGAAAGGCGTGTTCGAAGACCAGGCTCTCAAATCTACAACCAAGCTCATGGTCTACAAGGCTGGAGTAATAACCGCCCTCCTGTATGGCTCAGAGACATGGACCATGTATAGTAAACACCTCAAGTCGCTGGAGAAATACCACCAACGATGCCTCCGCAAGATCCTACAAATCCCCTGGGAGGATAGACACACCAACATTAAGTGTCCTCGACGAGGCCAACATCCCCAGCATTGAGGCACTGACCACACTTGATCAGCTCCGCTGGGCAGGCCACATTGTCCGCATGCCAGACACGAGACTCCCAAAGCAAGCGTTCTCCCTCTGAACTCCTGAATGGCAAACAAGCCAAAGGTGGACAGAGGAAACATTACAAGGACACCCTCAAAGTCTCCCTGATAAAGTGCAACATCCCCACTGACACCTGAGAGTCCCTGGCCAAACACCGCCCTAAGTGGAGGAAGTGCATCCTGGAGAGCACTGAGCGCCTCGAGTCTGATCACCGAGTGCATGCAGAAAACAAGCGCAGGCAGCAGAAAGAACATGCGGCAAACCTGTCCCACCCTCTCTTACCCTCAATGACTGTCTGTCCCACCTGTGGCAGAGACTGGCTCTCATATTGGACTGTTCAGCCACCTAAGGACTCATTCTAAGAGTGGAAGCAAATCTGCCTCGATTCCGAGGGATTAGCATGGATAGAAAACTGACTAACTAACAGAAAACAGAGAATCGGGATAAATGGTTCATTCTCGGATTGGTAATCAGTAATTAGTGGGGTGCTGCAGGGATCAGTGCTGGGACCCCAACTATTTACAATCTATATTAATGACATGGAAGAAGGGTCCAAGTGTAATGTAGCCAAGTTTGCTGATGATACAAAGATGGGAAGAAAAGCAATGTGTGAGGACACAAAAAACCTGCAAAAGGACATAGACAAGCTAAGTGAATGGGCAAACATTTGGCAGATGGAGTATAATGTTGGAAAGTGTGAGGTTATACACTTCGGCAGAAAAAAATCGAAGAGCAAGTTATTATTTAAATGGAGAAAAATTGCAAAGTGCTGCAGTACAGCGGGACCGAGGGGTACTTCTGCATGAAACACACAAGGTTAATATGCAGGTACAGCAAGTGATCAGGAAGGCCAATGGAATAGAACATAGAACATAAGAATTAGGAACAGGAGTAGGCCATCTAGCCCCTCGAGCCTGCTCCACCACTCAATAAGATCATGGCTGATCTGGCCGTGGACTCAGCTCCACTTACCCACCCGCTCCCCATAACCCTTAATTCCCTTATTGGTTAAAAATCTATCTATCTGTGATTTGAATGAGCTAGCCTCAACTGCTATCCTGGGCAGAGAATTCCACAGATTCACAACCCTCTGGGAGAAGAAATTCCTTCTCAACTCGGTTTTAAATTGGCTCCCCCGTATTTTGAGGCTGCGCCCCCTAGTTCTAGTCTCCCCGACCAGTGGAAGCAACCTCTCTGCCTCTATCTTGTCCATCCCTTTCATTATTTTAAATGTTTCTATAAGATCACCCCTCATCCTTCTGAACTCCAACGAGTAAAGACCCAGTCTACTCAATCAATCATCATAAGGTAACCACCTCATCTCCGGAATCAGCCTAGTGAATCGTCTCTGTACCCCCTCCAAAGCTAGTATATCCTTCCTTAAGTAAGGTGACCAAAACTGCACGCAGTACTCCAGATGCGGCCTCACCAATACCCTGTACAGTTGCAGCAGGACCTCCCTGCTTTTGTACTCCATCCCTCTCGCAATGAAGGCCAACATTTCATTCGCCTTCCTGATTACCTGCTGCACCTGCAAACTAACTTTTTGGGATTTGATTTTACGTTTTAAAGTTTAATTTGTTTTAATTGCCGGTGCTTTTAGTGTCCCCTTCCCTTTTATAGGGGGCACTGGGAAAATTGTGATTTTAGTGCCCCAGAAAAACACAATAAAAGGAAAAAAAGGGCCTTGTAAATGTCTGGTGTGTCACCCAGGTCGGGTGGCACGGTTTAATGTTTTATGTTTTGTAGGTAGACTCTAAAAGAGTTTCATGCACAAGGACCCCCAGGTCCCTCTGCACCGCAGCATGTTGTAATTTCTCTCCATTCAAATAATATTCCCTTTTACTGTTTTACTGCTATAACTTCTGCCATCTCTTTTAATACCCTTGGATGCATTTCATCAGGACCAGGGGACTTGTCTACCTTGAGATCCATTAGCCTGTCCAGCACTACCCCCCTCGTGATAGTGATTGTCTCAAGGTTACGGGGAGCGGGCGGGTAAGTGGAGTCCACGGCCAGATCAGCCATGATCTTATTGAATGGCGGATCAGGCTCGAGGGGCTAGATGGCCTACTCCTGTTCCTAATTCTTATGTTCTTATGTCCTCCCTTCCCACATTCCCGTGACCAGCAATTTTTGGCATGGTTTTTTTGTCTTCCACTGTTAAAATAATTGTTTAAGGTCTCAGCCATTTCCACATGTCCCATTATTGAATCCCCCTTCTCATCATCTAAAGGACCAACATTTACTTTAGTCACTCTTTTCCGTTTTATATATTGGTAAAAGCTTTTACTATCTGTTTTTATGTTTTGCGCAAGTTTACTTTCATAATCTATCTTTCCTTTCTTTATTGCTTTCTTAGTCATTCTTTGCTGTCATTTAAAATTTTCCCAATCTTCTAGTTTCCCAATAATCTTGGCCACCTTATACGCATTGGTTTTTAATTTGATGCTCTCCTTTATTTCCTTGGTTATCCACGACTGGTTATCCCTTCTCTTACCGCCCTTCTTTTTCACTGGAATATATATTTGTTGAACACTATGAAAGAGCTCCTTAAAAGTCCTCCACTGTTCCTCAATTGTGCCACCGTTTAGTCTGTCTACCCAGTCTACTTTAGCCAACTTTGCCCTCATCCCACTGTAGTCCCCTTTGTTTAAGCATAGTACTCTCGTTTGAGACACAACTTCCTCACCCTCAATCTGTATTACAAATTCCACCATACTGTGATCACTCATTCCGAGAGGATCTTTTACTAGGAGATCGTTTATTATTCCTGTCTCATTACACAGGACCAGATCTAAGATAGCTTGCTCCCTTGTAGGTTCTGTAACATACTATTCTAAGAAACAATCCCGTATGCATTCTATGAATTCCTCCTCAAGGCTACCCCGTGCAATTTGATTTGACCAATCGATATGTAGGTTAAAATCCCCCATGATTACTTCCGTTCCTTTTTAAAATGCCTCCATTATTCCCTTGATTATTGTCCGCCCCACCGTGAAGTTATTATTTGGGGGCCTATAAACTACGCCCACCAGTGACTTTTTATCCTTACTATCTCTAATCTCCACCCACAATGATTCAACATTTTGTTCATTAGAGCCAATATAATCTCTCACAACTGCCCTGATATCATCCTTTATTAACTGAGCTACCCCACCTCCTTTCCCTTGTCTATCTTTCCGAATTGTCAGATACCCCTGTATGTTTAATTCCCAGTCTTGGCCACCCTGCAACCACGTTTCTGTAATGGCCACCTAAATCATACCCATTTGCAATGATTTGTGCCGTCAACTCATTTACTTTGCCTTTATTGCAAAGGGGATGGAGTATAAAAGCAGAGAAGTCTTGCTACAGTTATACAGGATATTGGTACGGCCACATCTAGAATACTCCGTACAGTTTTGGTTTCCATATCTGAGAAAGGATATACTTGCTTTGGAGGCAGTTCAGAGAAGGTTCACTAGGTTGATTCTGGAGATGAGAGGGTTTGACTTATGAGGAAAGGTTGAGAAGGTTGAGCCTCTACTCATTGGAATTCAGAATAATGAGAGGTGATCTTATCGAAATGTATAAGATTATGAGGGGGCTTGACAAGGTGGATGCAGAGAGGATGTTTCCACTGTTAGGGGAGACTACAACTAGGGGGCATAATCTTAGAATAAGGGGCCACCCATTTAAAACTGAGATGAGGAGGAATTTCTTCTGAGGGTTATAAATCTGCAATTCGCTGCCTCAGAGAGCTATGGAAGCCGAGACATTGAATACATTTAAGAGAGAGATAGACAGTTTATTAACCGATAAGAGAATAAAAGTGAAGGGAATAAAGGGTTATGGGGAGCGGACAGGGAAGTGGACCTGAGTCCATGATCGGATCAGCCATGATCGTGTTGGGTAGTGGAGCAGGCGCGATGGGCCGTATGGCCTGCTCCTATTTCTTATGTTAGTTTTGTGCTTATGTTCTACACTGTCCCGTTAGACACTTCCAGGACAGGTACAGCACGGGTTAGATACAGAGCAAAGATCCCTGTGCACTGTCCCATCAAACAGGGCAGGTACAGCACTGGTTAGATAGAGAAAATCCCCCTCTATACCTTCCCATCAATCACTCCCAGGGCAGGTGCAGCACAGTTTAGATACAGTGCAAAGCTTGCTCTGCAATTACCATCGAAAACTCACAGGGTAAATACAGCATCATTTAGATACAGAGTAAAGCTCCTAGATACAGCATAAAGCTCCCTCTACCCTGGTCCACCAACACACCCATGGCTGGTACAGTACTGGTTAGATACAGAGTAAAGCTTCCTCTACACTACCCCATCAAGCAATCCCAGGGCAGGTGCAGCACGGGTTAGATACAGAGTAAAGCTCCTAGATACAGCATAAAGCTCCCTCTACCCTGGTCCACCAACACGCCCATGGCTGGTACAGTACTGGTTAGATACAGAGTAAAGCTCCCTCTACACTACCCCATCAAGCAATCCCAGGGCAGGTGCAGCACGGGTTAGATACAGAGTAAAGCTCCCTCTACACTGTCACATCAAACACTCCAGGGCAGGTACAGAACGAGTTAGATACAGAGTAAAGTTCTCTCTTTACGGTCCCATCAGACACTCCCAGGGCAGTTACAGCACAGGGTAGATACAGAGTAAAGCTCCTTCGACACTACTCCATCAAGCAATCCCAGGGCAAGTGCAGCACGGGTTAGATACAGAGTAATGCTCCCTCTGCACTGTCCCATCAAACAGGGAAGGTATAGCACCGGTTAGATAGAGGAAAGCTCCCTTTATACCTTCCCATCAATTACTCCATGGGCAGGTGCAGCACAGTTTAGATGCAGAGTAAAACTTGCTCTGCAATTACCATCAAACATTCCCAGAGCAAATACAGTATGGTTTAGGTATAGAGTAAAGCTCCAGGATATGGCACAAAGGTCCCTCTACCCTGGTCCATCAACCGTTCCCAGTGCAGGTACAGCATGGGTTAGGTAAAGAGTAAAGCTCCCTCTGCTCTGTCCTATCAAACATTGCCAGGCAGATAAAGCAAGAGTTAGATACAAAGTAAAGCTCCATCTACTGTCCCATTAAACACTCCCAGGGCAGATACAGCACGGGTTAGATACAGAGTAAAGCTCCATCTGCACTGTTCCTTCAGGGGAGGAGAGGAAGGGGAACAAGTGAGTGCAGAACTATCCCAGCCAGAGTCAGCACCTTCAGGAAAGGAGAGGGAGGGGAACCAGTGAGTGTGGAACTGAGCCCAACCAGAATCACCACACTCAGGGGACAGGAACCAGTGAGTGTACAAGTGAACCCAGCCAGAGTCCATCCCTTTAGGAGAAGGAAGTGTACCAGTGAGTAGGACCTCAACCCAGCCAGAATTGGTGGTGAAAACTGGGAGTGGAGGAGAAACAGTCTAGAAATGTGTGTTGATTTGGATTTCAGCACAGCAGGCGGGATAATGTGTGGGACAGGGATTTACAGCTTCGGAAGAACAAGGGAGGAAAGAATGTTCCATGGAAACTAGATGTGTCTATTGTGAATTTCTGTCTTGTACTGACAGTGAAGAGTTTTGTTATCTCTTACAGCATATTAGAAGGGGAGATTTTCAGACAGGAAACACAAACCAAACATCACGTCAAGATCTGACGGAGTCAATCGTTTCATCAGGATCTGAATATCATCGGCCTTTGAAAGTGGAAGGAGAAATGTTTGTCTGTTCTGCCAGTGGGAAAAGATTTCAATTATCAGTGTGACTGGAAAAGCACCGAGGCACACACACGCGAGTGAGCGTGTTCCAGTGCACTGCCTGTGGAAAGAGCTTTAATGAGTTACACAGCCTGAAAAAACATCACACCGTTCACAGCGCGGAGAAACTGTAAACGTGTTGTGTGTGTGGTCGAGGCTTCGACTGATCGTCCAACCTGGAGAGTTACAAGGACACCCGCACCATGGAGAAACCGTGGAAATGTGGTGACTGTGGGAAGGTATTCAGATCACCGTCTGCGCTGGAAATTCATCGACGCAATCACACTGGGGAGAGGCCGTTCACCTGCTCTGAGTGTGGGAAGGGATTCACTGGGTCATCCCAACTTGTAGCTCACCGGCGAGTTCACACTGTGGAGAGGCCGTTCACCTGCTCTGAGTGTGGGAAGGGATGCACTCAGTTATCCGACCTGTTGATACACCAGCGAGTTCACACTGGGGAGAGGCCGTTCACCTGCTCCGTGTGTGGGAAGGGATTCACTCAGTCAACCCACCTGCTGACACACCAGCGAGTTCACACTGGGGAGAGGCCGTTCACCTGCACTGTGTGTGGGAAGGGATTCACTCAGTCAACCCACCTGCTGACACACCAGCGAGTTCACACTGGGGAGAGGCCGTTCACCTGCTCAGACTGTGGGAAGGGATTCACTAATTCATCCCACTTGCTGAAACACCAGCGAGTTCACACAGGGGAGAGAGCATTCGCCTGCTCAGAGTGTGGGAAGCGCTTCACTCAGTCGTGCAACCTGCAGTCACACCTGCGAGTTCACACTGGGGAGAGACCATTCACCTGCTCAGAGTGTGGGAAGGGATTCACTCGGTCATCCGACCTGCTGATACACCAGCGAGTTCACACTGGGGAGAGGCCGTTCACCTGCTCAGAGTGTGGGAAGGGATTCACTTGTTCATCTCAGCTTGTAGTTCACCAGCGAATTCACACTGGGGAGAGGCCGTTCACCTGCTCAGAGTGTGGGAAGGGATTCACTCGGTCATCCGACCTGCTGACACACCAGCGAGTTCACACTGGGGAGAGGCTGTTCACCTGCTCAGAATGTGGGAAGAGATTCACTATGTCATCCAACCTGCTGAAACACCAGCGAGTGCACACTGGGGAGAGGCCGTTCACCTGCTCAGAGTGTGGGAAAGGATTCACTCAGTCATCCAACCTGCTGATACACCAGCGAGTTCACACCGGGGAGAGGCCATTCACCTGCTCTGAGTGTGGGAAGGGATTCACTATGTCATACAACCTGCTGAAACACCAGCGAGTTCACACTGGGGAGAGGCTGTTCACCTGCTCAGAGTGTGGGAAGGGATTCACTCGGTCATCCTATCTGCTGAGACACCAGCGAGTTCACAAGTGACTGTAGGGGTTGGAATCTGCTGTTATTGAGGCTGTTAACCACATCCCGATTGAACCATGTTCATTCTGATAGTTGGGGTTTATTTCTGCTGATGTTATTAACCCTATAACTGGGCTGTACTTTAATATTCTGTATATATTGCTGATGGTGTTCTCGGGGCTGCAGTGTCCATTTAAGAAACGCTGTGTTATCTTTCCCCTTAATTCAGCGACTCTCAACAGAAATTTAGATTGAAATAAAATTACCAACTTTTACTTTAATCCTAAATTGATCTTTGGTACAAAATCTACAATAGTGTGTGAAAGTTTCCACTGAATAAAATCTCCAATTAGAAAGAGCTTGCTGACAATTCTTACTGACTTGCACATTACACACAGTGACCCCTCCATGATCCACCAGAAAGAAGGGCAATGGGAATTGGTGGGGAATCAGTGTCCCCAAATGTTGCCCCCCCAGTCTCTTGTAGCAATTCCCTCGGCACGGGAATGGAGGCAAGTCCAGAACAAAACTGTATGCAGTACTCCAGGTGTGGTCTTACCAGTTCCCTGTACAGTTGTAGCAGGGCTTCCCTACTTTTATACTCCACCCCCCCTTGCAATAAAGGCCAGCATTCCATTTGCCTTCCCTGATTAATTGATGTACCTGCATGCTAATATTTTGCGTTTCATGTACAAGGATTCCCTCTGTACTACAGCATATTGTAATTGTCCGCATTTAAATAATTAGCATTTTTATTTTTCCTACAAAAGTAGATAACCTCACATTTTCTCACATTATGGTCCATCTGCCAGATTTCTGCCCGCTCACTGAGCCTATCTATATCCCTTTGTAGATTCTTTGTGTCCTCCTCACAACTTGCTTTCCGCCTATCTTTGTATCATCAGCAAATTTGGCTATGGTGCATTCAGTCCCTTCATCCAAGTCATTGATATAAATTGTAAATATTTGAGGCCCCAGCACTGATCCCTGTGGCACCCCACTAGTTACAGTTTGCCAACCGGAAAATGACCCATTGATTCTGACTCTCTGTTTGTTTTCCGTTAGTTAGCTAATCCTCTATCCATGCTAATATATTACCCCCAATCCCGTGAGCTCTTACCTTGTGCAGTAACCTTTTGTGTGGCACCTTATCGAAAGCTTTCTGGAAATCCAAATATACGACATCAACTGCTTTTCCTTTATCCACTCTTTTCGTTACATCCTCAAACAACTCCAACAAATTTGTTAAACATGATTTCCCTTTCATGAAACCAAGCTACCATGCTGACTCTGTTTGACTGCAATATGATTTTCTAAATGTCCTGCCACTACTTCCTTAATGATGGACTCCAGATGGTAGGCTAACTGGTCTATAGTTTCCTGCTCTCTGTCTCCTTTCTTAAATACGAGTGTAACATTTGTGGTTTTCTAATCTGCTGGAACCTCTCCAGAATTCAGGGAATTTTGGTAGATTACAATCAATGCATCCACTATCTCTGCAGCCACTTTTAAGACCCTAGGATGCATGTCATCAGGTCCAGGGGACTTGTCCACCTTTAGTCCCTTTAGTTTGCTTAGTACTTTATCTCTACTGATGGTGGCTGTTTTAAAGCCCCCACCCCCCCACAATAGCTCCTTGATTATCAACTATTGGGATGTTTTCAGTGTCCTCTACCGTGAAGACCGATACAAAATATTTGTGTTAAATCTCTGCCAATTCTTTATTTCCCATCATTAATTCTCCAGTCTCATCCTTTAAGGGACCAATGTTTACTTTAGCTACTCGTTTCCTTCTTATATACCTGTCTGTTATATTTCTTGCTAGTTTGCTCTCATGTGCTATCTTCTCTGTCTTTATCATGTTTTTTAGTCGTCCTTTGTTGGTTTCTAACAATTTCCCAATCCTCTGGCCTTCCACTGTCCTTCGCAACATTGAATGCCTTTTTATTCAATTTGATACCATCCTTTACTTCCTTCGTTAGCCAGGGATGGTTCATCCTTCTCTTAGCATCTTTATTTCTCACTTGAATAAATCTTTGCTGAGAAGTTATGAAATATCTCCTTAAATGTTTACTACTGCGTTTCTACAGTCTTACCCTTTAACATATTTTCGCAGTCTACTTAGTGTCAGTGATGAGGGTTGGTTTATATCAGACAGGAGGTGATTGGTGTCATGGAATCATAGCAGTTTACAACACAGAAGAGGCCATTTGGACCATCGTGTCTGTGCGGTCGAAAAAGAGCTATCCAGCCTAATCCTACTTTTCAGCTCTTGGTCTGTTTTCCTGCAGGTTATGACACTTCAAATGCATATCCAAGTACTTTTGTAAATGTGATGAGGGTTTCTGCCTCTACTACTCTTTCACTCTTTCAGGCAGTCAATTTAAGACTCTGGAGGTTATGCTCGGACTGTGTAAAACATGAGTTCGACCACAGCTAGAGTATTCACACAGTTCTGGTCACCACATTACAGGAAAGATGTGATTGCACTGGAGAGAGTACAGAGGATATTCATGAGGATGTTACCTGGACTGAAGAATTTTAGCTATGAGGAAAGTTAGGATGGGCTGGCATTGTTTTCTTTGGAATAGAGGTGACTGAGGATAGACTTAATTGAGGTGTATAAAATTGAGGATCCCAGATGGAGTGGCTCTCGGCGATGCGACTCAAGGTGCTTAGCGCCCTCCTGGATGCACTTCCTCCACTTAGGGTGGTCTTTGGCCAGGGACTCATAGGTGTCAGTGGGGATGTTGCACTTTATCAGGGAGGCTTTGAGGGTGTCTTTGTAATGTTTCCTATGCCCACCTTTGGCTCGTTTGCCATGAAGCAGTTCCGAGTCGAGCGCTTGCTTTGGGAGTCTTGTGTCTGGCATGCGAACAATGTGGCCTGCACACAATGTGGCCTGCCCAGCGGAGCTGATCAAGTCTGGTCTGTGCTTCAATGCTGGGGATGTTGGCCTGGTCAAGGACACTAATGTTGGTGGTGCGCCTGCCCTCCCAAGGAATTTGCAGGATCTTATGGAGACATCGTTGGTGGTATTTCTCCAGTGACTTGAGGTGTTTACTGTACATGGTCCATGTCTCTGAGCCATACAGGAGGGTGGGCATTGCTACAGACCATGAGCTTGATGGCAGATTAGAGGGCCTGGTCTTCAAACACTCTTTTCCTCAGGTGGTCAAAGGCAGCATTGGAGGTGATGTGGAATCTCGTCGTCAGTATCTGCTCTTGTTGATAAGAGGCTCCCAAGGTATGGGAAATGGTCCACATTGTCCAGGGCCGCACCATGGATCTTGATGACTGGGGCAGTGCTGTGTGATGGGGAGGACCTTTGTCTTATGGATGTTTAGCGTAAGGCCTATGCTTTCGTATGCCTCAGTGAATACGTTGAGTATGACTTTGAGTTCAGCCTCTGTATGTGCACAGACGCAGGTTGGGGTGGTCTTGGATCTGGCCTGGAGACGACGAAGGTTGAACAGGTTCCCACTGGTTCTGTAGTTCAGTTCTACTCCAGCGGGAGCTTGTTGAGGGTGAGGTGGAGCATGGCAGCGAGGAAGATTGAGAAGAGGGTTGGAGCGTGGATTGGGTCTGTAATGGATCCGTTGGTAAGGATCATCCATCGCCCCTGTGCTCGCTGACCTACATTGGCTCCCGGTTAAGCAACGCCTCGATTTGAAAATTCTCATCCTTGTTTACAAATCATTCCACAGCCTCGCCCCTCCCTATCTCTGTGATCTCCTTTAGTCTCACAACCCCCTGCTCCCAGTGATAACTTCTAATTCTGGCCTTTACCATCCCTGATTATAATCGCTCCACCAGCGATGGCCGTGCCTTGAGCTGCCTGGTCCCAAGCTCGGAAACTCCCTCCCTAAACCTCTCCCTCTCTTACCTCCTTCAAGACGCTCCGTAAAACCTGCCTCTTTGATCAACCTTTTGGTCCCCTGCCTTAATTTATTCTTGTGTGGCTCAGTACCGAATGTATTTGTCCTGTAACACTCTTACACCACACGCTGGGAAGCGCCTTCCCAGAATTGTCTGTCCTTAATTTCTATCCTGTACTTACAGTGATGACTTTTGTAAACTCCTTATTACAGGTTATCAGAAGGGGAGGATTTGCAGATGGGGAACTTGAACCAAACATATTGTCAAGATCAGACAGTCACTCGATGCATCAGGACCTGAATATCATCAGCATTTTGATGTGGAAGAAGAAATGTTTGTCTATTCTGGTTGTGGGAAAAGATTTCAAACATCAGTGTGACTGGAATAGGACTGAGACACACACCCCCGAGTGAGAAATTAAGGACAGACAATTCTAGATTGTATGGAACATTCTTTCCTCTCTTGTTCCCCCAAAGCTGTAAATCCCCATCCCACACACTCTCCGTCCTCCCTGTACTGAAAGCCAAACACATCGCACCATCACCATCATTTCTTCCTTCTCGCTGTTTTCTTCCTCACCTGAAGTTGCTGACTCTGGCTGAGTTCAGGTCAACACTCACTGGTTCCCCTCCCTCTCCTCCCCTGAAGGTGCTGACTCTGGCTGGGTGCAGTTCTACACTCACTGGTGCACTGCCTGTGGAAAGAGCTTTAACCAGTTACACAGCCTGAAAAAATATCGCACCATTCACAGTGGGGAGAAACCGTACACGTGTTCTGTGTGTGGACGAGGCTTCAACTGATCGTCCAACCTGGAGAGACACAAGGGCACCCGCACCATGGAGAAACCGTGGGAATGTGGGAAGGGATTCAGATCACTGTCTGAGCTGGAAACTCATCGATGCAGTCACACCAGGAAGAGGCTGTTCACCTGCCCCGTGTGTGGGAAGGGATTCCCTTCGTCATACACCCTGCTGAGACACCAGCGAGTTCACTCTGATGAGAAACCATTTAAATGCTCTGACTGTGGGAACAGCTTTAAAACCTCTCAGGAACTAATTCAACACCAGCGAGTTCACATCGGGGAGAGACCGTTCACCTGTTCAGTGTGTGGGAAGGGATTCACTCAGTTATCCAATCCCATTGAACACCAGCGAGTTCACACTGGGGAGAGGCCGTTCACCTGCTCCGTCTGTGGGAAGGGATTCACTTGTTCATCTCACCTTACTGATCACAAGCGAGTTCACACTGGAGAGAGACTATTCGTCTGCTCTGTGTGTGGGAAAGGATTCATGAAATCATCTCACCATCTGAGCCACCACCACACTCACACTGATGAAAGGCCATTCACCTGCTCCATATGTAGGAAGGGATTCACAAATTCATCCGACCTACTGGCTCACCAGCGTATCCACACTGGGGAGAGGCCATTTACCTGCTCTGTGTGTGGGAAGGGATTCACTCAGTCATCCAGCCTCACTACACACCAACTTGTTCACACCAATAAGAGACCATTTAAATGTTCTGGCTGTGAGAAGAGCTTTAAAGGCAGAAATCCTCTGATGATGCACCAACGCATTCACATGCTGTGAATCATATCGGGACTGAACCGTGTTCATTCTAACAGTTGGGCTTTGTTTCCCCTGTAACTGGGTTGGAGTTTAATTTTCTGGATATCTGACAAATAAATCAGCTTTGATTCCAACACACAGTGTGTCAATTCCTTGATTTCTCCAATATAAGATTGATATCCTTTAACCGACTGTTGCTTTTTTGGAACTTTTCTCCCTCATTTAACAATAACTTGAGCTTATGTAACACTTCAGGATGTCCCAAAGTGCTTTACAGCCAATGAAGTACAACAACATCAAAGTACATTTGAAGTGCATTCACTGTTGCAATATAGGAAGTGCGGCATTTTGCTCACAGCAAGCTGCCACGAACAGCAATGTGATACTGGCCAGATAATCTGTTTTAGTGATATTGGTTGAGGGCTGATGGGGCCTCGGTTCAGCGATTCATCTGAAAGATGACAACACTGACAGTGCAGCAATCCCTCAGTACTGCATTGGAATGTCAGCCTAGATTTTGTGCTCAGTTCTCTACAGGTAGACTTGAATCCAGAACCTACTGACTCAGAGACAAAACTGCTACCGCTAAGCCATGACTGACACCCGATCATTACTCATGATTATTTTAGTTTGGTTAGTCTCATGGACAAACTCCAACTCCCCATACCTTCCAGAGTGCCTCTCCTTGCCTTGGTATCCAGGGTATTGGTAACATGTCCATGTACCTGCCCTGGGAGTGTTTGATGGAACAGTGTAGAAGGAGCTTTACTCTGTATCTAACCCGTGCTGTTGCTGTCCTGGGAGTGTTTGATGGGACAATGTGGAGGGGTCTTTACTCTGTATCTAACCCATGCTGTACCTGACTGGAGAGCGCTTAAGGCAGACACTAGATGTTCAGAATGACCCATTCCCCGATGCTGATATCCATCACCTCGATGAGAACATCATTTAACACAAGGATAAGAGAAACGCATCAGTTCCTCCCCTGGACACAGATCCGGAGGGACAGTGAGTGTCCCGAACATTGTTGTACAGTGTGCTCGATAGTTCCTCCCTGGGTCTGAGCCTTTTGGTGATGATTTGAATTTGATGCCCTCGAGTTACTGACTCACCGACTAGTGGAAATAGTTTTTCCTCGTTTACCTGATCAAATTTTGAATACCTCCCTCAGATCTCCAATTACCCTTTGTTATAATGAAAAGAGCCCCAGTTTCTTCAATCTCCCCTGGATAACTAAAGCCTCTCTTCCCTGGTATCATCTCAGTGAATCACACTGCACCCTCTCCAAGGTGTTGCGCCGAATTTGCTAGATGTTCAAAAGATCAAACAAAGAGGTTCGCAATTTTCCTTTTAGGGTTCCCACAGTAAGTTTAACCTGAACAAAAGACTATAACACTAGATTCACAAGCCAACTTATCTTTAATAAATGCTTTAAAAAACACTGCTCATTAGTCACTACAGAATATAGGACTCACAACCTATATAGAAATTACCCGATTCGGTCCGAGGTGATCAGTCTCCATCTGACTTCAGCTTAGGGATTCTACCCGAGGTTCCTGCTCCTGCTGTCGAGTGTTATTCCGAGGTTCTCGCTAACTTCCTTCAAAACCTTGTGTCTAGTCATAGCCTTTCTTCTCTCAGCTAAACACGTGTCGGTTTCGATAGATTCTGCTGACATTTCATCTTTGTACATATACATCCTTCTGTTATTGTAACCCTGTCTTGCCTCCAAGAATTATTACCAAACTGGTGTCTTTGTTACTGTGTATGTCCCATATCTTGATCAGTTAGGTCTTTTCATCTATTCCCACACCCCCTGCTGTTTCTTACAGTGTGTTTCTGCTAAGGTAACTTCCCTCTGCCATTTTGCCTACATCTATTATTCCTGCAACTGACCTTCTGTTCGTTCACTAGCGTTTATAGGGACCCTGTGAACTGACATTACTTATTCACACACACTCTCTTACACTCCTTTGAATTTGGCTTTACCATTTGGCAGCTTTTATCCTCATCTCCTTTGAAGTGCCTGTTGTTTTCAGTTCAAGAGAAGCTGAGTCTACTGGTTTAACCCTCAAGCATGAGTTAAATTTTTATTAATCGTGAATTCTTTCTGATGTTTCCACAAGGGCCTCGACATCCTTCCTGGTGTAAGATCCCTAAAACCTGACAATATTCGAACTGCAGCCTAACCGATGATTTGTACAGGTTTATATGACCTCTGCCCTTTTGTAATCCACACCCCTATTTATAACACCTAGGATCCCATGTGCTTCTTTAACCATTTTATCAACATAAAATGGTTAAAATACATTGACTTTGACTTATGTGTGCATCATGGGAAAGAGAAGTTTAGTCTGAGTTAGAAACTCAAACAATCGATTCACTGCAGACAGGTCGCCATGGCAACACTGATAAGACATTCCATTCACTGAACCCACTGTTGGAATCTGTAATCAGATTAGGGGAAAGAACAGGGTTTGTCTGTTAATGTAACAATGTAAGCTCAAACCAGAGTGAGTAACACAATAGATTAGATTATAATGTGTGATGTTTATACCTAGAATTGTGAAACTATAAGAAATAACAACTAACAGCAGGCAGGGGAGTTTAGGGATAATAAGAAAATTACTGAAGAAAAGTAACTGCTGGGAACCAGGGAAAGTGTCTTTGTAAATCACAGATTAGAGAAGTTCCAGCTGTCTTTTCCCAGCTTCCTGCCCAAACCCAGCAGAGAAGACAAAGAAGAGTCTGGTGTCAGAGATGATCACTGCAGGGTATAAAGTGAGGGGAGACTGATGTAAGGGGGCAGTCTGGACTGGAGACACCGGAGATCAACCTCAGGGTGACCGAGGTTCCATCCAGCGGGCTGACCTAATGTCAGTTACTGTGGACATGCGGAATTTGCATGTTTACTCCGATATGGTAGAGCACAGAAAATCTGGCCAAATTATATTTAAAAGATTAAAGTTGCTAATAATAATCATTGAATATATTTAAGGTGGAGATAGACAGAGTTTTGAAAGATAAGGGAGTGAAGGGTTATGGGGAGCGGGCGAGGAAGTGGAGTTGAGGCCAGGATCAGATCAGCCATGATCTTATTGAATGGCAGAGCAGGCTCGAGGAGCCAGATGCCCTATTCCTTCTCCAATTTCTTATGTTTGTATGTTCTAAATCTAGACTCTCGATCCTCAATAAGACAAGGAATTAGTTAGAATCTTACAACCCTAAATCTCTCTGCTCCTCTACTCCATTCAAAGTTTTACCATTTAATGTACATTTCCTCCCTTTTTCTTCCTCGCAACATCTATCACAGCAAATTTCTCTGCATAAATTTCATTTCACATCTACCTGCCCCAATTACTAACCGGTGTATTGACAATGAAGGCACTTAAAGTCCTCTTCATAGTTGGCCATGGGCCCTTTTTGGTGTTCCGTGGAGATTTTGATCGTGTACCCCATAGACCCAAGCCCAGATAATTTCTCGACATTGAGCAGAGCATTGGTCCCCACACTTACCCTGGGAACACCACTGTTTACATCCCTCCAGTCTGAAGAACATCCATTAACCACTACTCTCTGTTTTCAGCTCTTTACCCAAATTCCTATCCACACTGCCCCACTCCCTTTAATACTGTGAGCCTTAATTTGATCAACAAGCCTCCTGTTCGGCACCTTATCAAACACCTTTTGACAATCCATCTACACAACATCCACAGTATTTCCTTTCTCACTGCACTGTGTTATTTCCTGAATCCCTGCTGTCTGTCCTAAATCAATCTATTTCACAAACAAATGTTGCAATGTTTGCTCCAGCTCACAGGGTTCCATCTGTTGAAAGCCACAACAGAAAGATCCAGTTTCCTCCTGGAGTTTGAGAGAACTCAGCTTTAACAATGGGGCAGAGTTTCATCCAATGAGGGAGATCCGGGCTCAGCACTGCCCACTGGGTGTCACAAGCCCCACCCCTCACATGCTCTGATTGGTTGGAGGACCATCCGACTATTAGCTCCAGCCCCGCCCCGCTCTTCCCGACCCCTGTGGTGTCTTCACACATGCCGAGTGCGGGCTCATGCCCGAGAGACAACACTCCACATTATCCACCTCCCCACAACTACTCGCCAGTTTCAGACACAAACTCCGGGACAACCAGGAGGTGCCGGGTCAGGGAGTAAATGTAGGAGAAATGGGGACTGGTCAGGGAGTGTCTGTAAATGGAGGAGAAATGGGGACTGGTCAGGGAGTGTCTGTAAATGGAGAAATGGGGACTGGTCAAGGAGCGTCTGTAAATGGAGGAGAAATGGCGACTGGTCAGGGAGTGTCTGTAAATGGAGGAGAAATGGTCACTGGTCAGGGAGTGTCTGTAAATGGAGGAGAAATGTGGACTGGTCAGGGAGCATCTGTAAATGGAGGAGAAATGGGGACTGGTCAGGGAGAGTCTGTAAATTAAGGCAAAATTACTATTTTAGTTAACAAATGTCCAGTGATTTTAATGGGACTCTTCCCGTGTCCCAGCTCCTGTAAGTACTGGCTGTAATGGTGCCAAACTCTCAGGAGGCTCCACACCACTGGCTGCTCGTGTGTCAGTGATCTCCCATTAGATTAATGTGCTTCTGCTGGGTGTATGTTTAATAAAGTGCCCAAAACATTTCACAAAAGGTGGGGAACCAGTGAGTGCGGAACGAAACCCAGTCAGAGTCAATACCTTCAGGGGAGGAGAGAGAGGGGAACCAGTGAGTGTAGAACTGAACCCAGCCAGAGTCAGCACCTTCAGGAGAGGAGAGGGAGGGGAACCAGTGAGTGTAGAACTGAACTCAGAGTCAGCACCTTCAGGGGAGGGAGAAGGAGGGGAACCAGTGAGTGTAGAAATGAACCCAGCCAGAGTCAGCACCTTCAAGGATTGGGAACCAGTGCGTGTAAAACTGAACCCAGTCAGAGTCAACACCTTCAGGGGAGGGGAACCAGTGCGTGTAGAACTGAACCCAGCCACAGTCAGCAGCTTCAGGGGAGGGGAACCAGTGAGTGTAGAACTGAACCCAGCCAGAGTCAGCACCTTCAGGGGAGGGAGAGGGAGGGGAACCAGTGAGTGTAGAACTGAACCCAGCCAGAGTCAGCACCTTCAGGGGAGGGAGAGGGAGGGGAACCAGTGAGTATAGAACTGAACCCAACCAGAGTCAGCACCTTCAGGGGAGTCGAGGGATGGGGAACCAGTGAGTGTAGAACTGAACCCAGACAGTGTCAGCACCTTCAGAGGAGGAGAGAAGTCGACCAAAAGGGAAAATGTTGGAGATGATGCAATGGATTTAGACTTAAGCACAGGGAGGAGGGAGAGCGTGGAACAGAAATTTACAGCTTTGGGGGAAACAAGAGAGGAAAGAATGTTCCATTGAAACTAGAATTGCCTCTTCTGAATTTTCATCCTGTACTTACAGTGATGATTTTTTTAAACTCCTTTTACAGTGTATTAGAAGGGGAGGATTTGCAGACAAGAAACTCAAACCAAACATATAGTCAAGATCTGACAGAGTCACTCACTTCATCACCACCTGAATATCATTGGCCTTTGAATGTGGAAGGAGAAATGTTTGTCTGTTCTATCAGTGGGAACAGATTTCAAACATCACTGTGACTGGAAAAGGACCAAGACACAAACCCGAGTGAGAGTGTTCCAGTGCACTGACTGTGGAAAGAGCTTTAACCAGTTACACAGCCTGAAAAAACATTGCACCATTCACAGTGGGGAGAAACCGTACACGTGTTCTGTGTGTAGACGAGGCTTCAAATGATCATCCAACTTGGAGAGACACAAGGACACCCGCACCACGGAGAAACCGTGGGAATGTGTGGAATGTGGGAAGGAATTTAGTTACCCGTCTGAGCTGGAAACTCATCGCTACAGGCACACTGGGGGGAGGCTGTTCACCTGTTCCATGTGTGGGAAGGGAGTCACTAATTCATCACACCTTCTGAAACACCAATAGGTTCACACTGATGAGAGATCTTTTAAATAATCCGATGGTGCGAACTGCTTTAAAAGCTCTGTGGATCTGATTCAACACCAGCGAGTTCACACTGACGAGAAACAGTTCAGTTGCTCTCACTGTGGGAAGAGGTTCAGGCATTCACCCTCATTGCACAACAATGCACTCACACTGGGGGAGGACATTTACCTGCCCCATGTGTGGGAAGGGATTTGCTTGCTTATCCACGCTGCTGACACACCAGTGAGTTCACACTGGAGAGAGGCCGTTCACCTGCTCTGTGTGCGGAAATCGATTTGCGTGCTCATCCACGCTGCAGAATAAGGGGTCAGACATTTAGGACAGAGAAGAGGAGACATTTTCTTATTCAGAGGGTGGTGAATCTTTGGAAATCTCTACTCCAGAGAGCTGTAGGTACTCTGCAGTTGAGTAGATTCAAGACAGAAGACGATCATTTTTGGGGAACTAATGGAATTAAGGGCTATGGGGATAGTAAACGAAGATGGAGTTTAGGTAGAAAATCAGCCATTATCTTCTTGAATGGCGGAGCAGACCCGAAGGGCCAAATGACTTACTCTGGCTCCTATCTGCTATGTTCTTATGTACCCTGCATGGAGAGCCTTCCATTGGGGACCCCCGCCTCCGCACGACAGCAAGATGACCCACCATTGCGATTGAGACTGGGCAATGAACAAAATTCATCAATCAATGTCACAGAGACCTGAGTGCCCGGGTTCTTAGTCCTGGAGCCAAGTACGCTGGCCGCCACTTTTCCATCACTAACTCGCACCTTACGCCCGGCCCAATCTGGCTCAGTCACTAAATGCTTTCTAACTGTGATTCTAACTCTGATGGAAAGCTATGAGGCCTCATTGTATTATACGACCTATCGGAGAGGCTTTTAATGGCTTTAATAAACTGGCAATAAGATTATTTTAAAAACTGGAAAGTGGTGAAAAATGCCACCAGCGCTGCCTCAAAACTCAGAGAAATCCACTTCATCAATGCCTCTGCCACAGGACTCAATCTCCACCCCCTCTCACCACTAGTGCACTGTGTCTGCAGTATTTACGGTCTTACAAAATGATCATGGTCAGGTCGTGTGGAGTCAAAGGTCAGGTAACAGAATGGATGGAAATATGGCAACAAACTACCCTCAACTCCAACAAATGATTTCCATTTTGCAAGCATCTTTCCATCCACTCTGCTGCCTGGCCCTTCACTCCACGTAGCCTGATTTTGATCATCTTGTAGATCTTACATATTGTTGTGGATAGCAAGCTGGTTACAAAACAGGAAAGAGAGAGTAGGGGTTAAGAGTAGCTATTCAGACTGGCAAAAGGTGGGAGGTGGTGTTCCACAGGAATCAGTGCTGGGACCACTGTTCTGGCAATAGGTGGGAGGTGGTGTTCCACAAGGATCAGTGCTGGGACCACTGTTCTGGCAATAGGTGGGAGGTGGTGTTCCACAGGGATCGGTGCTGGGACCACTGTTCTGGCAATAAGTGGGAGGTGGTGTACCACAGGGATCGGTGCTGGGACCACTGTTCTCGCAATAGGTGGACAGTGGTGTACCACAGGGATCGGTGCTGGGACCACTGTTCACCATTTACATAAAGGATTTCGACTCAGGAATCAGAAGTACAATTTCCAAATTTTTAGATGACACAAATTAGGAGATAGAGTTAATACTGAGGAAGACTGTGACAAAATGCAAGACGTTAATAAGTTTGCAGAATGCGTGTGCAATTGGCAAATGAATTTCAGTATAGATTAGTGTGAGGTGGTGTGCTTTGGTAGGAAGAATAAGGAGGCCACATTCTATTTGGGAAATAAGAGTCTAAATGGGGCCGAGGACCAAAGGGATCGAAGCGTACAGATACTTAAATCACTAAAAGTAGTGACGCGAGTTAATAAGACCATGAAAAAAGTAAACAAAGCACTGGGGTTCATTTCTAAAGGTGACTTCTGTTCTGTGCCCAGGAGCTCTGAACCATGGAAGAGACGGCTGGGACACATTTCTTACACAGCTCAATATTAACCTGCACAGCGACTTTGCTGTCAGTGCAGAGAGATGAGAAAGACTAAAATGCTGTTTGCCCCTCTCAGTGTGGCCCTGAAGGACTGTGTCCAGGTTGAAGTTCTGTTCACCTCCCTGTACGATCCTACCCCCAGATTGTCCTCTCTGAGCTCACCAGGCGATGCTAAACACTCAGATGGGAAAGACAAAAATCCACAGCAATGTGTTAAAAGCAAAGCTGATTTATTTCCCATTCATCCAGAATATTAAATTCCAGCCCAGTTATAGGAGTTAACATCAGCAGAAACAAACCTCAACTGTCAGAATGAACATGGTTCAATCCTGGATGTGATTAACAGCAGCAATAACAGCAGAATTCAATCCCAGCAATCACTTGTGAAGTCGCTGGTGTGTCAGCAGGATTGAAGACTGAGTGAATCCCATCCCACACTCGGAGCAAGTGTGAACTCGCTGGTGTCTCAGCTGGCTGGATGGCTGAAGCCTCGTCCACAAAAAGAACACGTGTACAATTTCTCCCCACTGTCAATGGTGCTTTTTGTTTCCATATTGAAAGGCCGATGATATTCAGGTCCCGATGAATCGAGTGACTCTGTCAGATCATGATGTGGTGTGCAATTTGAGTTTCCCGTCTGCAAATCCTCCCCTTCTAATACACTGTAAAATTAATTTAAACCAGGAAAAAGGGAGTGTGAGAGAGAACCCAAGAGACAGATTAATTTGAACTTGATGAATCTGTTAATTTGTGGGGCCAGTATTACAACAAAGTGACCACGGATTGTCGTAAAAACCCAACTGGTTCACTAATGTCTGACTCTGGCTGGGTTCAGTTCTACACTCACTGGTTCCACACCCTCTCCTCCCCTGAAGGTGCTGACTTTGGCTGGGTTCAGTTCTACATTCACTGGTTCCCCTCCCTCTCCTCCCCTGAAGGTGCTGACTCTGGCTGGGTTCAGTTCTACACTCAGTGGGTCCCCTCCCTCTCCTCCCCTGAAGGTGCTGACTCTGGCTGGGTCAGTTCTACACTCACTGGTTCCTCTCCCTCTCCTCCCCTGAAGGTGCTGACATAGAAACATAGAAAATAGGTGCAGGAGTAGGCCATTCAGCCCTTCGAGCCTGCACCACCATGCAATAAGATCACGCTGATCATCACCTCAGTACCGCTTTCATGCTTTCTCTCCAGACCCCTTGATCCCTTTAGCCATAAGGGCCATATCTAACTCCCTCTTGAATATATCCAATGAACTGACATCAAAAACTCTCTGCGGTAGAGAATTCCACAAGTTAATAACTTTCTGAGTGAAGAAGTTTCTCTTCATCTCGGTCCTAAATGGCTTACCCCTTATCCTTAGACTGTGTCCCCTGGTTCTGGACTTCCCCCACATCGGGAACATTCTTCCTGCATCTAACCTGTCCAGTCCTGTCAGAATTTTAGATGTTTCTATGAGATCCCCTCTTATCCTTCTAAACTCCAGTGCATACAGGCACAGTCGATCCAGTCTCTCCTCATATGTCAGTTCCGTCATCCCGGGAATGAGTCTGGTGAACCTTTGCTGCACTCCCTCAATAGCAAGAATGTCCTTCCTCAGATTAGGAGACCAAAACTGAACACAATATTCCAGGTGAGGTCTCACCAAGGCCCTGTACAAGTGCAGTAAGACCTCCCTGGTCCTATGCTCAAATCCTCTCGCTATGAAGGCGAACATGTCATTTGCCTTCTTCACCGCCTGCTGTACCTGTATGCCAACTTTCAATGACTGAAGTACCATGACATCCAGGTCTCGTTGCACCTCCCCCTTTCCTAATCTGTCACCATTCAGATAATATTCCACCTCCCTGTTTTTGCCACCAAAGTGGATAACCTCACATTTATCCACATTATACTGCATCTGCCATTCATTTGCCCACTCACCTAACCTGTCCAAGTCACCCTGCAGCCTCTTAGCATCCTCCTCACAGCTCACACTACCACCCAGCTGAATGTCATCTGCAAACTTGGAGATATTACACTCAATTCCTTCGTCAAAATCATTAATGTATATTGTAAATAGCTGGGGGCCCAGCACTGAACCTTGCGGTACCCCACTAGTCACTGCCTGCCATGCTGAAAAGGACCCGATTATTCCTACTCTTTGCTTCCTGTCTGCCAACCAGTTCTCTATCCACGTCAGTACATTACCCCCAATACTATGTGCTTTAATTTTGCACACTAATTTCTTGTGTGGGACCTTGTCAAAAGCCTTTTGAAAGTCCAAATACACCACATCCACTAGTTCTCCCTTGTCCACTCTACTAGTTACTTCCTCAAAAAATTCTAGAAGATTTGTCAAGCATGATTTCCCTTTCATATATCTGTGCTGACTTGGACCGATCCTGTCAATGCTTTCCAAATGCGCTGCTATTACATCTTTAATAATTGATTCCAACATTTTCCCCACTACCGCTGTCTGTGATCTTTCCCCTTAATTCAAGGACTCTCATCCGAAATTAGTTTACAATAAAATTTTGAACCATTACTTCAATCCTAAATTGATGTTTGGGACAAAATCTACAATTCACTGTCTGAAAGGTTCCACTGATTAACATCTCCAATTAGAAAGTGCTGATTAATCATCGCTGGCAATTCTTACTGACTTGCACATTACACACTGACACCTCCATTATCCACCAGAAAGAAGGGGAATGAGAATTGGTGGAGAATTGAGAGTTCCCAAATGTTGCCCCTCCGGCTGGTACAGCAATCCTCTCGGCACGGGAATGGAGACAAGCCCAATCAGAAAAATGGTCTGAGTTTAATCTTTCTGGGCTTGTGGGGTTGGTTTATATCAGACAGGAGGAGATTGGTGTCAGTGACTGTGATTGGTTTGTATCAGATAGGAGGAGATTGGTGTCAGTGACTGTGATTGGTTTGTATCAGACAGGAGGAGATTGGTGTCAGTGACTGTGATTGGTTTGTATCAGATAGGAGGAGATTGGTGTCAGTGACTGTGATTGGTTTGTATCAGACAGGAGGAGATTGGTGTCAGTGACTGTGATTGGTTTGTATCAGACAGGAGGAGATTCGTGTCAGTGACTGTGGGGTTGGTTAATATTGGATTCACGATGTCTCCAGGACTGACAACTCCTTACTGAGCTGCTCTTCTCTTCAACTGTATCCTTGGTCATCCATTGCCATCCTTTGCCCTTTCTTCCCCCAATCTCCTTTCTCCCATTGCTTAAGATACCCTGGCTCTGATGGTGAAGGCATTTCAGCCCAAACTACAGGTTTAAAGCTGTCCCTGCTGAGTGCGCCGCCGATCCCCCGACCCAGCGTGTCTCTGTTCTCACTGAGCTCGTTCACCTGCTGGAACTCTGCTGAAACTTGATTCTATTACCTGGATTCCTCGCCAACAGGGCGACGCTGTTCTACTGACCACACTGTGTGACTCAGCGGCTGTGTCTCTGCTCTGCTATTGAGTCGCTTCAATGTCTTCAGCTGCTGAATTCATTTCACACATCGGTTTCCGATCTCCTGGACTTCAGCGGACATTTAGATTACATGTCTGCAATGGACTACATTGGATTACACTGTAAGATTTATCTGCTTCGTCTCTTTCTCTGCTGCTAAGAAAAAGTTTAAAAATATTGAAACTGCGGCTGTCTATCTGCTGAACTGGTTCCAGTGGTTTTTCAGCGTTGTTGGCCTATAGCTAACACCTACTGTTTCACTTGCTGTCCAGTGCCTCGTTCTACCGGTTTCCAGCTTTGCTGCTTTCTGGCTTGTGGTTTTAATTTTTCTCCGTCACTTTAATCTATGGTGACCTGCAACTTGCGTCTATTTCGCCATCAGCTTCCTTTACCGCCACCGACTCTCATTCCTACGGCAACAACCTCCATCCACGAACTCTCTGTCTTTCAAATAGCCTCTGGACTTCACTCGCCTACTACACCTGTCTCTGAATTTGGACAGCGGTCTGGCAATGCTCCATGCCGGCCCCATCCTGCTTCCATCAGCTTTGTCCCTCCATGGGACCTCGGACTTTGACCCTGGTCTCCCCACTATTGTCTCCAACCTGCTGTCAGGAAATATGTATCCCATTAATTATCACATGTAACCAGGCCGATGTAACCTGAGCTTTCCCCCCTGTGTCCATTCACGTGCGCACTTTGGCTACTGCTCGGGCCCGGATCATTCAATACTTTTCCACTTTTCCCCTTTTTCCTTTTCTCTCTATCTCTGCCTGACTGCTCTCTCCTATCGTCGCACCTTCTTTCATCTCCTCTCTCTCGGATAATCTGCCCTCCCAAATTCCTACCCCAATCCTTCATTACTCTTCAACCTTCCTACTCACCTGCCGCTGTTGCAGGCTTCACTCCCTCCTAGACAAGCCTGCAGCTTCCCTCTGTGCCTCTCTTGTCATCCTCCGAAGGGCCCATCAAGGCACTCGTTGCTGCCTCCTCAGGAGCAGCAACCTGCACAGTCCCATCCTACCCTCTCGCCGACATTCTCACCAGCGGGCCTACTGGGGGCTAATCGTGCCAATCTCCTCCCCGTCCATCTCCCCCCTTCCCACGCTCCCCCCAGCACAGACCCTGTGGGTGCAGACTGTGGGGCAGCCATTGCTGATCCTCTCCGCATCTCCGTCCAGAACGTCCGTTTGCTTGCAAACATGGTGGAGGGCCATGTTAACCACAGTGGAGGGGAATCCATTGTTGAGGAAAAGGAAGGCACTAGTGTGAAAGGTAGCTTCATCAGAGCATATTGTAATGTGAGATGTTTATACCTATAATTGTGAAACTATAAGAAATAACACAATTAACAGTTGGCTGGGTAGTTTAAGGATAATGAGAAAATTACTGAAGAAAAGTAATTGCTGGGAACCAGGGAAAGTGTCCTTGTAAATCGCAGATTAGAGAAGTTCCAACTGTCTTTTCCCAGCTTCCTGCCAAAACTCAGCAGAGAAGACAAAGAGTCAGGTGCCAGAGATGGATCACTGCAGGGTATAAAAGTGAGGGGAGACTGAAGTAAGGGGGCAGTTGGACTGGAGACATCGGAGATCAAGCTTAGGGCACCCGAGGTTCCATCCAGTGGGATGGTCCCGTGTCATTTACTGTGGACACACGGGACTTGCATGTTTGCTCTGATTGATGAATCAATATAAGGTACGGTAGAAGACAGATAATCTGCTCATCTTATATTTCTTAATAAGATATTAAAACTTCTGACACTAGACTCTTGAAATTGCCAATAAATAAGGCATGATATTTGCTAGAATCTCACCCCTCTTTCTTATTCTACTCCTCTTCTCTTTTAAAATTTTTACCATTTAATGAATATTTCCTATATTTTTCTTCCTCCCAAATTGTATCCTCTATGTTAAATTTCATCTGACATCACCTGCCCCATTTAATAACCAGTGTATTCACACTGAACTCACTTACAGTCCTTTCACAGTTGGCCATGGTCCCTTTTTGGGATAATCTGGAGAACTTGATCTTGTGCCCCATATACCCAAGCCCAGATCATTTCTCTATATTGAAAAGAGCACTGGTCCCAACACTGGCCCTGGGAGACATCACTGTATACATCCCTCCAGTCTGAAGAACCTCCATTAAATCGGATCCAAAAATGGTTAAATAATACAGAATATAAAGGATTTCAAATCTTATGTAAGACAATTCGATAAAGGGGTGGTTCAAAGGAACTTCAGTTCAGTGTAATGTGAAACACTCTAGTTGAGTCAGTGACAACCACAGCCATGTACTCAAACGGAATAAGCTTTGGGTTAGATGTGGTCGAAGGTGAACTTGAGAAAAACTGAAATAATCTAGAGTAAGAAAAGACCCAAAATGGAACAGTCGGTAACATACAATCAATAAGTCTCCTCTGATCATGGATAAATCAAATATTTGACAGACTGTGTTTGAAACAAAGCTGATTTATTCAATATTTATGCAGAATATTAATCTGCGATTCTGGTATGGGGTAAGATCAGCAGAAAATGGAATGTTGGCCTTTATTGCAAAGGGGACAGTGTATAAAAGCAGAGAAGTCCTGCTGCAACTGAACAGGGTATTGGTGAGGCCACACCTGGAGTACTGCATACAGTTTTAGTCTCCGTATTTAAGGAAGGATATATTTGCATTGGTGGCTGTTCAGAAAAGGTTCACGATATTGATTCCAGAGATGAGCGGCTTGACTTATGAGGATAGGGTGAGTAGATTGGACCTATACACATTGGAGTTCAGAAGAATAAGAGGTGATCTTATTGAAACTTATAAGATACTGAGGTGGATCGATAAGGTGGATGCAGAGAGGATATTTCCACTCATAGAGGAAACTAAAACTAGGGGACATAGTCTTAGACTAAGGGGCCACCCATTTAAAACGGAAATGGGGAGAAATGTCTTCTCTCAGAGGATTGTAAATCTATGAAATTATCTGCCCCAGAGAGCTGTGGAGGCTGGGTCATTGAATATATTTAAGAACATAAGAACATAAGAATTAGGAACAGGAGTAGGCCATTTAGCCCCTCGAGCCTACTCCGCCATTCAATAAGATCATGGCTGATCTGGCCTCAGCTCCACTTACCCGCCCGCTCCCCATAACCCTTAATTCCCTTATTGGTTAAAAATCTATCTATCTGTGATTTGAATACATTCAATGAGCTAGCCTCAACTGATTCCTTGGGCAGAGAATTCCACAGATTCACAACCCTCTGGGAGAAGAAATTCCTTCTCAACTCAGTTTTAAATTGGCTCCCCCGTATTTTGAGGCTGTGCCCCCTAGTTCTAGTCTCCCCGACCAGTGGAAACAACCTCTCTGCCTCTATCTTGTCTATCCTTTTCATTATTTTAAATGTTTCTATTAGATCACCCATCATCCTTCTGAACTCCAACGAGTAAAGACCCAGTCTACTCAATCTATCATCATAAGGTAACCCCCTCATCTCCAGAATCAGCCAAGTGAATCGTCTCTGTACCCCCTCCAAAGCTAGTATATCCTTCCTTAAGTAAGGTGACCAAAACTGCATGCAGTACTCCAGGTGCGGCCTCACCAATACCCTGTACAGCTGCAGCAGGACCTCCCTGCTTTTGTCCTCCATCCCTCTCGCAATGAAGGCCAAAATTCCATTTGCCTTCCTGATTACCTGCTGCACCTGCAAACTAATTTTTTGGGATTTATGCACAAGGACCCCCAGGTCCCTCTGCACCGCAGCATGTTGTAATTTCTCTCCATTCAAATAATATTCCGTTTTACTGTTTTTTTTCCCCAAGGTGGATGACCTCACATTTTCCGACATTGTATTCCATCTGCCAAACCTTAGCCCATTCGCTTAATCTACCTAAATCTCTTTGCAGCCTCTCTGTGTCCTCTACCCAACCCGCTTTCATACTAATCTTTGTGTCACCTGCAAATTTTGTTACACTACACTCTGTCCCCTCTTCCAGGTCATCTATGTATATTGTAAACAGTTGTGGTCCCAGCACGAATCCCTGTGGCATACCACTAACCACCGATTTCCAACCTGAAAAGGCGGAGATAGATATATTTTTGAGCGATAAAGGAGTAAAGGGTTATGGGGAGCGGGAAGGAAAGTGGAGCTGAGTTCATGGTCAGATCAGCCATAATATCATTGAATGGCAGTGCAGGCTCGATGGGGTAAAATGGCCTACTCCTGCTCCTATTTCTTATGTTCTTATAAAACAAACTCTAACTGTCAGAATGAACATGGTTCACTGCTCAATGTAATAACATTAAGCCCTTTTATATTCACCCACGTCATCTTTCAATGGTGGGTCATTTACCCAGCATTCGCCGCGGGGGAAAATGTGCCGCATCCAGACTACAGGAGTTCAGTGCGCATGCGCAGGCCCCACCTGGGATTGGAGTATGCGTCGTGCGTGTAATGGCGGAGCACAGGTCGGTGCAGTTGTCTGCATTGTGATCGACTCCAGACACAAGGTAAAATTCAACAGGGCGGAGGGGAGTAACGGAGCCGCGGGTGGGCGCGAAGGTTTCATAAACAACTGGTGCACGCCGCAAGCCCGGAATATTAACCAGAAGGTCCCGCGTTTGCAGCTCGGGGCTTTCTCCCGGTCAGAGGCCAAGTCTAACGGATGCCATCTTTGTGCAGGAAGGCAGGTTCAGTGCTCTCCCATCTTGACTCAGTGAGCAGCAAAGCGCATGTGCGGCCACTTAAACGCAGAACAATAAATGGGCGGGGCTTCTGTGTCTGTTCCAACGGGGTCCGAGTGCCCGGGAAAGTAAAGAAAATTCCCCAGGTATTTTCTCACTCGCCACACCTCGGATTTTTCACCATCTGGACTAAAGTCGCCGGTCAGTGCTGAGTTTATAGTTTGCATCCCACGCAATTTCAACAGAAAAACTCCGGAGCTGGGACCCTTGTACACTCCAGGGTTGGAATCCCCATGTACAGTCCCAGGGTTAGAATCCCCATGTACAGACCCAGGGTTGGAATCCCCGTTTACAGACCCAGGGTTAGAATCTTCATGTACAGTTCCAGGTTGGAATCCCCATGTACAGTCCCAGGATTAGAATCGCCATGTACAGTCCCAGGGTTAGAATTCCCATGTACAGTCCCAGGTTGAAATCCCCATGTACAGTCCCAGGATTGGAATCCCTCTGGACAGTCCCAGGGTTAGAGTCCCCATGTACAGACCAGTTTTGGAAATCCCATGTACAGTCCCAGGATTAGAATCCCCATGTACAGACCAGGGTTTGAATCCCCATGTACAGTCCCAGGGTTGTAATCCCCATGTACAGTCCCAGGGTTAGAATTCCATGTACAGTCCCAGGGTTAGAATCCCCATGTTATTCGCACACTAGACCCTGTTCCTGTTTATATTACACTACACCCTGTCTCTATTTATATTACACTACTTTTTCTGCTAATGTGGATAACCTCACATTTTCCTACATTATACTCTGGGGTGCCACAGGGATCAGTGCTGGGGCCTCAACTATTTACAATCTATATTAATGACTTGAATGTCGATACAGTGTGTAATGTAGCCAAATTTTCTGATGATACAAAGCTAGGTGGGAAAGCAAGTTGTGAGGAGGACACATAATCTATAAGGATATAGATAGGTTAAGTGAATGGGCAAAAATTTGGCAGATGAAGTATAATGTGGGAAAATGCGAGGTTATCCACTTTGGTAGGAAGAATAAAAAAGCAAATTATTATTTAAATGGAGAGAGACTACAAAATGCTGCCGCAAAGAGGGATCTGGGGATCCTTGTACATGAAACACAAAATGTTAGCATGGCCAGTGCAGCAAGTAATTAGAAAGCAAATGGAATGTTGGCTTTTACTGCAAGGGGATGGAGTTTAAAAGTATTGAAGTCCTGCTACAACTGTACAGGGCTTTGGTGAGAAAACACCTAGAGTTTTGTTCTCCTTATTCACAGAGAGATATACTTGCAGTCGAGGCTGTTCAGAGAAGGTTCACTGGGTTGATTCCTGAGATGAAGGGGTTGAATTATGAAGAAAGGTTGGACCTATACTCATTGGAGTTTAGAAGACTGAGAGGTGATCTTATTGAAACATAAGATTCTGAAACATATAAGGCTTGACAGGGTAAATGCAGAGAGGATGTTTCCGCTTGTGGGGGAATCTAGATCTAGGGGGCACAGTTTCAGAATAAGGGGTCACCCATTTAAAACGCAGATGAGGAAGAATTTCTTCTCTGATGGTTGTAAATCTGTGGAATTCTCTACCCCAAGAAGCTGTGGAAGCTAGGTCATTGAATATATTTAAGGTGGAGTTAGACAAATTTTTGAAATATAGTGGAGTGACGGGTTATGTGGAGCAGGCAGGGAAGTGGAGCTGAGCCGAGGATCAGATCAGCCATGAACTTATTGAATGGCGGAGGAGGTTTGAGGCACCATATGGCCTACTCCTGCTCCTATTCCTTATGTACTGTCCCTCTGACACTGTCCCAGCTAACACTCCCAGGGTACCTGCAGCATGGATTTGATGCAGCGTGGATCTATCATCACCACTCTCAGGGCAGGTATAGCACGGGTTAGGTGCAGAGGAAAGCTCCCTCGCCACTCCACAGAAGAGACAGCACGGCTTACATACAGAATTAATCTCCCTCTACTCCCTACTGGGGCAGAGGCAGCATGGGTTAGATACAGAGAAAAGCTCCCTCTGCACTGTCCCATCAAACACTCCCAGGGCAGGTACAGAATGGGTTAGATACAGAGAAAAGATCCCTCTACACTATCCCAAACACTCCCAGGGTAGGTACAGCATGGCATAGATATAGAATATATCTCCCTCTACACTGTCTCATGAAACAATCCCAGGGCAGGTACAGCACGGTTTTGCTACAGAGTAAAGCTCCCTCTATAACATTCATTCCAAAGCTTCCAGGGGCAGGTACAGTACAGGTTACATACAGCAAAAATGTCCCTCTACACTTTCCGGTCGAATACTACCAGGTCAGGTACAGCAGGAATTAGATTCGGAGTAAAGCTCCCTCTGCACTATTCCATTAAACAATCCAAGGGTCAGTGCAGCAAGGCTTAGATACAGAATAAATCTCCCTCAACACTGACCCATTAAACACTCCCACGACAGGGACAGCACTTGGTAGATATAGACTAATGTCCCCACTACACTCCCACAAGGCATGTTTTGCATAGGTCATATACAGAATAAAGATTGCTCTACACTTTTCCAAACAGTCCCAGGACAAGAACAGTTCTGGTTAGATACAGAATAAAGCTCACTCTACACTGCCCCATCAAATACTTCCAGGGCAGGTACAGCATGGCATAGATACAGAATAAAGCTCCCTCTACACTGTCTCATGAAACAATCCCAGGTCAGGTACAGCACGGGTTAGGTACAGTGTAAAGCTTCCTCTATACTATTCCTTCAAAAGCTTCCAGGGGCAGATTCCTCTACTCTATTTCATTAAACAATCCAAGAGTAGGTACAGCAAGGCTTAGATACAGAATTACTCTCCTTCTACGCTGACCCATTAAACACTTCCATGGCAGGGACAGCACATTATCACATTGCTGTTTGTGGGGGAGGGAGGGAGGGAGCAGGGAGCAGCGCGAGCCATTCCAGGAGGGCCACTGGGTAACGTCACCAGAACCCAGGTCACCGATTGGAGCGTGGGCAGGATCATCGGCGGGGCCCAGGTACAACAGGAGGGGCGGCAAACAGCAGAGGAGTGGCGGTAGATCATAGAGTGAGGTGATCGGGTCCCAGGAGGGGCGAGAGTTCGGGACCCAGAAGATGGGCAGCACGGGCCAGCCCACACTGTGATCTATTGTCAATAAGAGTCTGTGTGTGAACTAGGTCTGTGCAGCAGAGCTGGTCTCCAGCAGTCTTGGTTAGCCCTGGCCACTGGACCAAGACCTTGCTCTGTCAAGCCCGTGTGATGGCTGGTGTGCAACGGCCACCCCACGTTAAAATAATCCATGCACAGGCATCTTTCACCCTTCAATATGTAGTTCGCAACCTTGAATATCAGGTCCCTCATTGAAGCACCTGTGAACTCTTTACCTCTTTGGTGTGGAAGCAGGTCATCCTCGATACAAGGGACTGCCGAATACTATACTAATACGATACTACCACTCCCACTCTGATTTCTACGCCCCCAGCCTCCTACACTGTTCCAATGAAGCACAATGCAAGCTCGAGGAACAGCAACTCACCTTTCGTTTAGGCACTTTACAGCCTTCTGGACTCAACATTGAGTTAAACAATTTCAGGCCATAATCTCTGCCCACATTTTGTTCCATTTCCTCGTCCTTTTCTTTTTACAAAATCTCCCCTCCCCCCCCCCCACTCTTTATATTGCTTCTCTCTGTTGTCCATGGCAGCAGGTAATTATTCTCTCTAGACTCATCTTTTGTTTCCTAACTTCTGCTATTACCCTCTCAATTTGGCCATCATCCCCTTTGTCAATCAAATCACTTCTGCCTCCCACCCTGTCACAGACCTTCCCTTTTGTTCTTTCCAACCCCTCCCCCTCCTCCTTTCAGGGCCCCAGCACATCCTTAAGAATCTGTTACATTTCGAACTATTGCCTGTTCTGACGAAGGGTCATCGATCTGAAATGTTAATTCTGTTTCTCTCTCCACAGATACTGCCTCATGTGCTGAGATTTCCAGCATTTTCTATTTTTGCTTTTGTATTTGTGTAGAACTGCATGCAGCCAGAGTTGGTGGTGAAAACTGGGAGCGGAGGACAAACTGTCTTGAGGCGTGTGATGTATTTGGATTTCAGCACAGGGAGGAGAACGTGTGTATGGGACGGGAATTTAGAGTTTTGGAGGAGCAAGAGAGGAAAGGATCTTCCATAGTAACTGTTCTGAATTTCTGTCCTGTAATTACAGTGATGAGTTCTGTAATCTCTTTTTACAGGGTATTAGAAGGGGATGATTTGCAGACGGGAAACTCAAACCAAACTTCACATCAATTCGATTCCTCAGGACCTGAATATCATCGGCCTTTGAATGTAGAAGGAGAAATATTTGTCTCTTCTGTCTCTGGGAACAGGTTACAAACATCAGTGAGACTGGAAAGGCACCGAGACACACAGGCCTGAGTGAGAGTGTTCCAGTGCACTTTCTGTGGAAAGAGCTTCAACCAGTTATACAGCCAGAAAAAACATCGCACCATTAACAGCGGGGAGAAACCGTACACATGACGAGGCTTCAACTGATCATCCAACCTGGGGACACACAAGGACACACGTACCATGGAGAAACCGTGGAAATTTGGAGACTGTGGAAAGGAATTCAATTCCCCATCTGAGCTGGTAATTCAATGGCACAGTCACACCAGAGAGAGTCTGTTCAGTTGCTCTGAGTGTGGGAAGGGATTCACTCGGTTATCTACCCTGCTGAGACATCAGTGAGATCACACTGGGGAGAGGCCGTTCACCTGCTCTGTGTGTGGGAAAGCATTCACTCATTCATCCAGTCTGATGACACACCAGCGAGTTCACACCGGGGAGAGGCCGTTCATCTGCTCTCAGTGTGGGAAGGGATTCACTTTGTCATCCAGCCTGGTGATACACCAGGGAGTTCACACTGGGGAGAGGCCGTTCACCTGCTCTCAGTGTGGGAAGGAATTCATTTTGTCATCCTCCCTGCTAATACACATGCGAGTTCACAGTGGGGAGAGGCTGTTCACCTGCTCCGAGTGTGGGAAGGGATTCACTAGTTCATCCATCTTCTAATGCACCAGGGAGTTCACACTGGGGAAAGGCCATTCACCTGCTCCGAGTGTGGGAAGAGATTCACTTGTTCATCCAACCTGCTGAGACACCAGCGAGGTCACAAGTGACTGTAGGGGTTGGACTCTGCTGTTTTTGCTGAAGTTAATAACCTCTACAATTGGTCTGGAGTTTAATATTTTGATATTTCAAAATAACAGAGTGTGTCAATATTTGATATCTCCAAGATAAGAGGAGACTATTGGTGTCCTGTTACTGACTGTTCCACTTTTGGGCCTTTTCTCCTTTCTAACTCGAGATTAGTTCAACTCTCATACCTTCGGTTACTCTTATGGACAAGTCCCAGCTCCCAATACATTCCAGACTGCCTCTCCTAGTCTTGCTAGCCAGGGAAGGTATAGGTAGCATACCTGGGATCATTAAACACAAAACCCAGTATGTTAATCACTTTAAGAACATAAGAATATAAGAAATTGGAGCAGGAATAGGCCATTTGACCCCTCGACCCTGCTCCGTCATTCAATAAGATCATGGCTGATCTGATCATGTACTCAGCTCCACTTCCCTGCCTGCTCCCCATAACCCTTCACTCCATTATTATTCAAAAATCTTTCTATCACCGCCTTAAATATATTCAATGACCCAGCCTCCACAGCTCTCTGGGGCAGAGAATTGCATAGATTTATGACTCACTGAGAGAAGAAATTCTTCCTCATCTCAGTTCTAAATAGGCAACCTCTTATTCTGAAACTATGCCCCGAGTTCTGGATTCCCCCACGAGTGGAAATATCCTCTCTGCATCCACCTTGTCGAGCTCCTGCAGTATCTGATATGTTTCAATAAGATCACCTCTCATTCTTCTGAGTCCAATGAGTATAGGCCCAACCTACTCAACCTATCTTCATAAGTCAACCCCCTCATCTCCGAAATCAACCTAATGAACCTTCTCTGAACAGCCTCCAATGCAAGTATATCCTTCCTTAAATACGGAGACCAAAACTGTACGCAGTACTCCAGGTGTGGCCTCACCAATACCCTGTACAGTTGTAGCAGGACTTCTCTGCTTTTATTTAGAAATTTAGAACTCAGCAGAGGAGGACAAACGGTTTGATTAGGGCAGGGAAAATGGAGTACGAGAAGAAGCTTGCAGGGAACATTAAGGCGGATTGCAAAAGTTTCTATAGGTATGTAAAGAGAAAAAGGTTAGTAAAGACAAACGTAGGTCCCCTGCAGTCAGAATCAGGGGAAGTCATAACGGGGAACAAAGAAATGGCAGACCAATTGAACAAGTACTTTGGTTCAGTATTCACTAAGGAGGACACAAACAACCTTCCGGATATAAAAGTGGTCAGAGGGTCTAGTAAGGAGGAGGAACTGAGGGAAATCTTTATTAGTCGGGAAATTGTGTTGGGGAAATTGATGGGATTGAAGGCCGATAAATCCCCAGGGCCTGATGGACTGCATCCCAGAGTACTTAAGGAGGTGGCCTTGGAAATAGCGGATGCATTGACAGTCATTTTCCAACATTCCATTGATTCTGGATCAGTTCCTATCGAGTGGAGGGTAGCCAATGTAACCCCACTTTTTAAAAAAGGAGGGAGAGAGAAAGCAGGGAATTATAGACCGGTCAGCCTGACCTCAGTAGTGGGTAAAATGATGGAATCAATTATTAAGGATGTCATAGCAGCGCATTTGGAAAATGGTGACATGATAGGTCCAAGTCAGCATGGATTTGTGAAAGGGAGATCATGCTTGACAAATCTTCTGGAATTTTTTGAGGATGTTTCCAATAAAGTGGACAAAGGAGTACCAGTTGATGTGGTATATTTGGACTTTCAGAAGGCTTTCGACAAGGTCCCACACAGGAGATTAATGTTCAAAGTTAAAGCACATGGGATTGGGGGTAGTGTGCTGACGTGGATTGAGAACTGGTTGTCAGACAGGAAGCAAAGAGTAGGAGTAAATGGGTACTTTTCGGAATGGCAGGCAGTGACTAGTGGGGTACCGCAGGGTTCTGTGCTGGGGCCCCAGTTGTTTACATTGTACATTAATGATTTAGACGAGGGGATTAAATGTAGTATCTCCAAATTTGCAGATGACCCTAAGTTTGGTGGCAGTGTGAGCTGCGAGGAGGATGCTATGAGGCTGCAGAGTGACTTGGATAGGTTAGGTGAGTGGGCAAATGCGTGGCAGATGAAGTATAATGTGGATAAATGTGAGGTTATCCACTTTGGTGGTAAAAACAGAGAGACAGACTATTATCTGAATGGTGACAGATTAGGAAAAGGGAAGGTGCAACGAGACCTGGGTGTCATGGTACATCAGTCATTGAAGGTTGGCATGCAAGTACAGCAGGCGATTAAGAAAGCAAATGGCATGTTGGCCTTCATAGCGAGGGGATTTGAATACAGGGGCAGGGAGGTGTTGCTACAGTTGTACAGGGCCTTGGTGAGGCCACACCTGGAGTATTGTGTACAGTTTTGGTCTCCTAACTTGAGGAAGGACATTCTTGCTATTGAGGGAGTGCAGCGAAGATTCACCAGACTGATTCCCGGGATGGTGGGACTGACCTATCAAGAAAGACTGGATCAACTGGGCTTGTATTCACTGGAGTTCAGAAGAGTGAGAGGGGACCTCATAGAAACGTTTAAAATTCTGATGGGTTTGGACAGGTTGGATGCAGGAAGAATGTTCCCAATGTTGGGGAAGTCCAGAACCAGAGGTCACAGTCTAAGGATAAGGGGTAAGCCATTTAGGACCGAGATAAGGAGAAACTTCTTCACCCAGAGAGTGGTGAACCTGTGGAATTCTCTACCACAGAAAGTAGTTGAGGCCAATTCACTAAATATATTCAAAAGGGAGTTAGATGAAGTCCTTACTACTCGGTGGATCAAGGGGTATGGCGTGAAAGTAGGAAGGGGGTACTGAAGTTGCATGTTCAGCCATGAACTCATTGAATGGCGGTGCAGGCTAGAAGGGCTGAATGGCCTGCTCCTGCACCTATTTTCTATGTTTCTATGTTTCTATACTCTATCCTCCTTGCAATAAAGGCCAACATTCCATTTGCCTTCCTGATTATTTGCTCTACCTGCGTACTAACTTTTTGTGTTTCATGCACAAGGACCCACAGGTGTCTCTGTACTGCAGCACTTTGTAATTTTGCTCCATTTCAATTATAATTTGCTTTTCTATTATTTCTGCCAAAGTGCATAACCTCACATTTTCCCACATTATACTCCATCTGCCAAATTTTAGCCTGTCTAAATCCCTTTGCAGATTTTCTGTGCCCTCCTCACAATTTGCTTTTCTATCCATCTTTATATCATCAGTAAACTTGGCTACATTACATTCGGTCCCTTCATTCAAGTAATTAATATAGATTGTAAATAGTTGAGGACCCAGCACCAAAACTGAACACAATATTCCAGGTGAGGCCTCACCAAGGCCCTGTACAATTGCAGTAAGACCTCCCTGCTCCGTTACTCAAATCCCCTAGTTATGAAGGCCAACATACCATTTGCCTTCTTCACCGCCTGCTGTACCTGCATGCCAACTTTCAATGACTGATGAACCATGACACGCAGGTCTCGTTGCACCTCCTTTTTCCTAATCTGTCACCATTCAGATAATATTCTGCCTTCCTGTTTTTGCCACCAAAGTGGATAACCTCACACTTATTCACATTACACCGCATCTGCCACTCACCTAACCTGTCCAAGTCATCCTGCAGCCTCTTAGCATCCTCCTTACAGCCCACACTGCCACCCAGCTTAGTGTCATCTGCAAACTTGGAGATATTACACTCAATCCCTTCATCTAAATAATTGATACATATTGTAAATAGCTGGGGCCCCAGCACTGAGCCTTGCGGCACCCCACTAGTCACTGCCTGTCATTCTGAAAAGGACCCATTTATCCTGACTCTCTGCTTCATGTCTGTCAACCAATTCTCTATTCACGTCAATACATTACCCCCAATACCATGTGCTTTAATTTTGCACACCAATCTCTTGTGTGGGCACTTGTCAAAAGCCTTTTGAAAGTCCAAATATACCATATCCACTGGTTCTCCCTTGTCCACTCTACTAGTTACATCCTCAAAAAATTCTAGAAGATTTGTCAGGCATGATTTCCCTTTCCTAAATCCATGCTGACTTGGACCGATCCTGTCACTGCTTTCCAAATGCGCTGTTATTTCATCTTTAATAATTGATTCCAACATTTTCCCCACTAGTGATGTCAGGCTAACCAGTCTATAATTACCTGTTTTCTCTCCCTCCTTTTTTAAAAAGTGGTGTTACATTAGCTACCCTCCAGTCCATAGGAATTGATCCAGAGTCGGAAAATGATCACCAATGCATCCACTATTTGTAGGGCCACTTCTTTAAGTGCTCTGGGATGCAGACTATCAGACCCTGGAGATTTATCAGCCTTCAATCCCATCAATTTCCCTAACACAATTTCCTGACTAATAAGGAGTTCCTTCAGTTCCTCCTTTTCGCTAGACCCTCGGTCCCCTAGTATTTCCGGAAGGTTATTCCTTCGTGAAGACAGATCCGAAGTATTCGTTCAATTGGTCTGTCATTTCTTTGTTCCCCATTATAACTTCACCTCATTCTGATTGCAAGGGACCTACGTTTGTCTTCACTAATCTTTTTCTCTTCACATATCAATAGAAGCTTTTGCAGTCAGTTTTTATGTTCCCAGCAAGCTTCCTCTCATACTTTATTTTTCCCCTCCTAATTAAACCCTTAGTCCTCCTCTGCTGAATTCTACAATTCTCCCAGTCCTCAGGTTTGCTGCTTATTCTGGCCAAGTTATATGCCTCTTCCTTGGATTTAACACTATCCCTAATTTCCCTTGTTAGCCACGGTTGAGCCACCTTCCCAGTTTTATTTTTACTCCAGACAGGGATGTACAATTGTAGAAGTTTATCCATGTGATATTTAAATGTCTGCCATTGTCTATCCACCATCAACCCTTTAAGTATCATTCGGCAGTCTATTCTAGTCAATTCACGACTCATACCATCGAAGTTACCTTTTCTTAAGTTCAGAATCTCGTATCTGAATTAAATGTGTCACTTTCCATCTTAATAAAGAATTCTACCATATTATGGTCACTCTTCCCCAAGGGGCCTCGCACAACAAGATTGCTAATTAGTCCTTTCTCATTACACATCACCCAGTCTAGGATGGCCAGCCCTCTGGTTGGTTTCTCGACATATTGGTCTAGAAAACCATCCCTAAATCCTCCTCCAATGTATTGCTACCTGTTTGGTTAGCCCAATCTATATGTAGATTAAAGTCGCCCATGATAACTGCTGTACCTTTATTGCATGCATCCCTAATTTCTTGTTTGATGCTGTCCCCAACCTCACTACTACTGTTTGGTGGTCTGTACACAACTCCCACTAGCGTTTTCTGCCCTTTGGTATTCCGCAGCTCTACCCATACAGATTCCACATCATCCAAGCTAATGTTCATCCTTACTATTGCATTAATTTCCTCTTTAACCAGCAATGCTACCCCACCTCCTTATCCTTTATGTCTATCCTTCCTGAATGTTGAATACCCCTGGCTGTTGAGTTCCCAGCCTTGGTCATCCTGTAGCCATGTCTCTGTAATCCCAATTATATCATATTCGTTAATAGCTGCCTGCGCAGTTAATTCTTCCACCTTATTACGAATGCTCCTCGCATTGAGGCACAGAACCTTCAGGCTTGTCTTGTTAACACACTTTGTCCCTTTAGAATTTTGCTGTAATGTGGCCCTTTCTGAATTTTGCCTTGGGTTTCTCTGCCCTCCACTTTTACTTTTCTTCCTTCTATCTTTTGCTTCTGCCCCCATTTTACTTTCTTCTGTCTCCCTGTATAAGTTCCAATCCCCCTGGAATATTAGGTTAACCCTTCCCCAACAGAACTAGCAAATACTCGCCCTAGGACATTGGCTTCGGTCCTGCCCAGGTGCAGACCGTCCGGTTTGTACTGGTCCCACCTCCCCCAGAACCGGTTCGAATGTCCCAGGAATTTGAATCCCTCCTTCCTGCACCACTCCTCAAGCTTCGCATTCATCTTAGCTATCCTGCAGTTTCTCCTCTGACTAGCACGTGGCACTGGTAGCAATCCTGAGACTACTACCTTTGATGTCCTACTTTTTAATTTAACTCCTAGCTCCCTTCAATAAGATCATCTCTCATTCTTCTAAACTCCAATGAGTGTGGGCCCAAGCTGCTCAAGCTTTCTTCACAAGACAACTCCTTCATCTCAGGAATCAACCTAGTGAACCTTCTCTGAACTGCCTCCAATGCAAGTATATCCCTCCTTAAATAAGGAGAACAAATCTGTATGCAGTACTCCAGGTGTGGTCTCACCAATGCAGTTGTAGCAAGACGTCTCTACTTTTGTACTCCACCCCCTTGCAATAAAGGCCAACATTCCATTTCCCTTCCTAATTGCTGTACCTACATGCTAACTTTTTGTGTTTCAAGCATAAGGATCCCCAGATCCCTCTATACCGCAGCATTTTGTCGTCTCCATTTAAATAATAATTTGCTTTTGTATTCTTCCTACCAAAGTGGATAACCTCACATTTTCCCACATTATACTTCATCTGCCAAATTTTTGCCAACTCACTTAACCTATCTATATCCCTTTCCAGATTCTTTGTGTCCTCCTCACAACTTGCTTTCCCACCTATCTTTGTATCATCAGCATATTTGGCTGCAGTGTCACCAGATGGTAACAAATACCTTTCAGGCAAGTGTGCCCGTGCACAACAAATATGAAATAAACAGTAATAACTATGTAGACACAAATCATAATGTGATTGGGGAGATGAATTATCACCTCTTTAACCTGTGTTGCTCACGGGTCGTGGAATGTATCACACCTTTCACATGGACACCACATGCTACAACACAAGACTACATGCCTGTTAAACGACAGAAGCAGCATTCTATAGACAGAGGTAATTGATCACACAACCAACGGATCAGATCAAAGCTCTGCAGTCCTACATATCTTCTCGTGAATGGTGGTGGACTATTAAACTAGTAACAGGAGGAAGAGGCTCCATGAACATCCCCATCCTCAATGATGGCAGAGTCCAGCATTCACAAATATCTTCAGCCAAAAATGTTGAGTGCACGATCCTACTCTCTATCCTCTAAAGTCAACAACCACAACGCCTTACATTTATAGACCTCCTTTAACATAGTAAAACATTACCAGGTGCTTCACAAGAGTCTTATTAAACAAGATTTGACAGTGAGGCATATAAAACGATGTTAGGTCAGGTGACCTAAAGCATGATCAAAGAGGTAGATTTAAAGGAACGTCTTAAAGGAGGAGAGAGAGGTGGAGAGTTGGAGAGATTTAAGGAGGGATTTCCAGAGTTTCGGATCTGGACAGTTAAATGCATGGCCACCACTGGTGGAGCGGATCAAATCAGGGATACAGAATTGGCAAGAATTGGAGGAACGCAGAGTTCTTAGATGTTTGTAGAGCTGGAGGGCGTTACAAAGAAAGGGAGGCAAGGCCATGGATGGATTTGAAAATAGGATAAGAATTTTAAATTGGAGGCATCGCTGGTCTGGGAGCCAGTATAGTTTGGTGAGCACAGGTGTGAGGATGAACAGGACTTAGTGCGAGTTAAGATACAGGCAGAAGCATTTTAGATGAGTTGAAGTTTATGGAGGGTAGAAGTTAGGAGCCCGGCCAGGAGAGCATAGAAACATAGAAAATGGTTGCAGTAGTAGGCCATTTGGTCTTTCGAGTCTGTACCACCATTCAATATGATCATGGCTGATCCTCTATCTCAACACCATATTCCCGCTTTTCCCCATACCCCTTGATGCCTTTTGTTTCTAGAAATCTATCTATCTCCCTCTTAAATATATGACTTGGCCTCCACAGTCTTCTATGGTAGAGAATTCCACAGATTCACCACCCTCTGAGTGGAAAAATGTCTCCGCATCTCGGTCCTAAATTTTCTACCCCATATCCTGAGACTGTGACCTCTTGTGCTAAACTTCACAGCCAGGGGAAACATCCTCCCCGCATCCAGTCTATCCAACCCAATCAGAATTTTATACGTTTCAATGTGATCCCCTCTTATTCTTCTAAACTCTAGTGAATACAGGCCTAGTCGACCCAATCTCTTTTCATACAACAGTCCTGCCATCCTAGGAATCAGTCTGGTGAACCTCCTCTGCACCCCCTCTATGGCAAGTATATCCTTCCTTCGGTAAGGAGAACAAAACTGCACACAATATTCCAGGAGCGGTCTCACCAAGGCCCTGTATAATTGTAGTAAGAGATCCTTGCTCCTGTACTCAAATCCTCTTGCAATGAAGGCCAACATACCATTTATCTTCCTAACTGCTTGCTACACCTGCATGTTTGCTTTCAATGACTGGTGTACAAGGACCACTGTAATATTCGAGCCTGGAGACAACAAAGGCATGAATGAAGATTTTAGCAACAGATGAGCTGAGGCAGGGGCGAAACTGGGTGATATTACGGAGGTAAAAGGAGGAGGTCTTAGCTGCTCTACTGCTGAAACACACAACCATGCCTTTGTTGCCTCTAGACTTCAGTGTTCCACTGTTCTCCTGACACCTTCAAAGATTTATGTGCATACACACCAGGTTTCTCTGTTACTGTACCTCCTATAAAATTGTACCATTTCATTCATATTCCCTCCTCATTTTTCCTAGCAAAATATATCACTTCACACTTCTCTGCATTAAATTCCATCTGCCACGTGTCTGCCCATTCCACCAGCCTGTCTATTTCCACCTGAAGTCTGTTACTACCCTCCTCATTGTTTGCTACAGTTCTGAGTTTTGTGTCATCTGCAAACGATGAAATGATGCCCTGTATACCTAAGTCCAACCCATTAATATATATCAAAAAGAGCAGTGACCCCTGGGAAATACCATTGGATATTTGCCTCCAGTCTGAAAAATAGCCGTTCACCATTACTCTCTGCTTTCTGTCCTTTACCCAATTGTGTATACATGCTGCCACTGTCCCTTTAATCCCATAGGCTTCCATTTTGCTAACAATTCTATTATGTGGTGCTTTATCAAGCGCTTTTTGTCCATATACACAACATCAACCACACTACCCTCATCAACACTCTTTGTTATTTCATCAAAAACTGAATCAAGTTAGTCAAACATGAGTTGCCTTTAACAAATCCGTGCTGACTTTCAGTTATTAGCCCATACTTTTCCAAATACAAATGAATATTGTCCTGGATTATTGTATCTAACAGTTTCTCCACCACTGGTGTTAGTCTGACTGGCCTGTAGTTGTTGGGTTTATCCCTCTCCCCTATTTGAAACAGAGGTGTAACATTTGCAATCCTGCAGTCCTCTGGCACCACTCCCATATCCAAGGAGGATTGGAAGGTTGTGGCCAGAGCCTCCACAATTTCCATCCTTACTTCCCTCAGTAACCTCGGATGCAGCCTGTCTGGACCAGGTGACATTTCTATATTGAAGACTGCCAACCTTTTAAGTCCCACTTTATCTAATTTTATCCTATCCTATATTGTTACTGTCTCCTCCTTTAATTACTCCTTGACATTTGCCACCTTCCAATCCTTGGGGACCGTTCTAGAATCTAGGGAATTCTGGAAGATCAAACCAAGACTCGAGAAGTTATTGGTAAGCTCCTTCAGTCTTTAATTTCGGATAAAGTTAATTACAAACTGGCAGAACAAGGAGAATCGCTGTCCCTTTAACTACTACAAGCCAATGTGTGGAGGACAGGGGGAGATACAGTCGTCCCAGGAACTGTCGCAAAACAGAATTAGAGACCCTGTCCCTTTTATTGATGAATTTTAAATGTCTATATTAAAATCTGAGCCAGTGGGTTGAGACCAAGAGCTTTGTGCCCAATAAAGGGAATAAAGGCCCACAGCCTCCCCTGACCCCAAGGCCCAGGCCCTGAACAAGGGACTGCACAAAGTCACACCCTGCGGATAGCTAATCAGCTGGTACTGACTCTCACTGGGGTACAGTTTCCTCTGACACTAACTCTCACTGGGGTACAGTTTTCTCTGGCACTAACTCTCACTAGGGTACAGTTTCCTCTGACACTGACTCTCACTGGGATAGTTTCCTCTGGCACTGACTCTCACTGGAATACAATTTCCTCCAGCACTAACTCTCACTGGGGTACAGTTTCCTCTGGCATTGACTCTCACTGGAGTACAGTTTCCTCTGGCACTGACTCTAACTGGGGTACAGTTTCCTCTGGCACTGACTCTCACTGGGGTACAATTTCCTGTGGCACTAACTCTCACTGGGGTACAGTTTCCTCTGGCACTAACTCTCACTGGGGTACAGTTTCCTCTGGCACTGACTCTCACTGGGGTAGTTTCCTCTGGCACTGGCTCTCACTGGGGTACAGTTTCCTCTGGCACTAACTCTCACTGGGGTACAGTTTCCTCTGGCACTGGCTCTCACTGGGGTACAGTTTCCTCTGGCACTGACACTCACTGGGGTACAGCTTCCTCCAGCACTGACTCTCACTGGGGTACAGATTAGAGGGAGCTTTACTCTGTATCTAACCCGTGCTATACCTGCCCTAGGAGTGTTTGATAGGACAGTGTAGAGGGAGATTTAACTTGAAACTGGTCAGGAGCTGTGGGTGGAAAGTTTTCAGTGCAGTTACAGATCACACTGCTGCTGAATTTTAATTGATCATCATCATCAACATAAAATGAGTTCTTAGGTGGCTGAACAGTCCAATATGAGAACCACAGTCTCTGTCACAGGTGGGACAGATAGTCGTTGAGGGAAAGGATGGGTGGGACTGGTTTGCTGCACACCCCTTCCGCTGCCTGCGCTTGATTTCTGAATGCTCTCAGCGATGAGACTCGAGGTGCTCAGCATCCTCCCGGATGCACTTCCTCCACTTCGGGCGGTCTTTGGCCAGCGACTCCAGTGTCAGTGGAGATGTACCAGTTTATCTGAGAGGCTTTGAGGGTGTAACATTTCCTTGTAATATTTCCTCTGCCCACCTTTGGCTCATTTGCCTGAAGGAGTTCCGAGTAGAGTGCTTGCTTTGGGAGTTTCGTGTCTGGCAACGGAACAATGTGGCCTGCCCAGCGGAGCTGATCAAGTGTGGTCAGTGCTTCAATGCTCAGGATGTTGGCCTGGTCAAGGATGCTAATGTTAATGTGTCTGTCGTCGCAGCGGATTTGTAGGATCTTGCGGAGACATCGTTGGTGGTATTTCTCCAGCGCCTTGAGGTGTCTACTGTACATGGTCCATGTCTCTGAGCCATACAGGAGGGCGGATATTACTACAGCCCTGTAGACCATGAGCTTGGTGGCAGTGTTGAGGGCTTGGTCTTCGATCACTCTTTTCCTCAGGTGGTCGAAGGCTGCGCTGGCGCACTGGAGGCGGTGTTGAATCTCATCATCAATGTCTGCTCTTGTTGATAAGAGGCTCCCGAGGTATGGGAAATGGTCTGCGTTGTCCAGGGCCACGCCGTGGATTTTGTTGACTGGAGGGCAGTGCTGTGCGACAAGGACAGGCTGGTGGAGGTCCTTCGTCTTATGGATGTTTAGTGTAAGGCCCATGTTTTCGTATGACTCAGTACACCTTAATTGATAAGCTGCTAGCAGCAGGGTCGGAATGGTCACGGACCCTGGCTGAGCTTGTTGCAGAGCAAACAGCAAGTCTACATGTGAACTGTTGGTCTGCAGAGGAGAGGCTTTGCAGAAAACAGTAAGCGGCACTTCCTGTCAGAAGGTGGATCCCTATTATTATTTTTAGTCTTGTGTGTGTGTGTGTGTCTCGAGTTGCACAATGTCCTTTTTCATTGAACTGTCACAAGAGAGCGCTCTTGGAACTGTGTCTGTGTGCAGCACCCATCTATGAATGGAAATCCCCCGTGAGCTGTTTTCTATAACAACAGTTTTCAGATTTCAGCGGTCCAGACAGACAGAAGGAGCCCTGGGAGCGAATAGATCGGTGCGATAAGCTGAACTGGACTCGTAAAAGGCAGTCCGCAATCACTTCTGTTGCAGTAAAAGGCACAGTATAGGTGACAGTGTCAAAGGCCTTTGTAAGGTCGAAGAAGGCCATGTATAAGGGCTGGCGCTGTTCCCTGCATTTTTCCTGTAGCTGTCGTGCTGGAAAAATCATGTCTGTTGTACCCGGTAGGGGTAGAAATCCACACTACGACTTCGGGAGGAGCTCCTCGGCCACGGTAAAAAGACCCTGCTGCTGGCAGCTTATCAATTAAGGTTGAGGAGGACTCGAGGGAAAACTTTTCCTGTGACTGATAGCAGGGAGATTCCTCTGTAGTTGCCGCAGTCAGACTTGTCCCCCTTTTTAAAGACGGTCACGATTACTGCAAACGAGCCAAAGGTGGGCAGCGGAAACATTACAAGGACACCCTCAAAACCTCCCTGATAAAGTGCGACATCCCCACTGACACCTGGGAGTCCCTGGTCCAAGACCACCCTCAGTGGAGGAAGTGCAATCGGGAGGGCGCTGAGCACCTCGAGTCTCATCTCCGAGAGCATGCAGAATCAAGCGCAGGCAGCGGAAAGAGCGTGCGGCAAACCAGTCCCACCCACACTTTCCCTCAACGACTGTCTATCCCACCTATGACAGAGTCTGTGGCTCTTGTATTGGACTTTTCAGCCACCAAAGAACTTACTTCAGGAGTGTAAGCAAGTCTTCGTCATTCCGAGGGACTGTCTATGATAATGATGATGATTATGAGTATAGGTGATAAAAGATTGAGTACATTGGTGGAAGAAGGGTATCTCAGCTTGCCTACAACCAGTTGACCTCCCGGGTCTGGCCAGCTACCTTTTAAGTGCCTTTTCAGCCCTTTATTACCCTTTGTCTATGACAAAAAACATTTAAAGAAAGCTTTGGAGAGTTAAAAGTTGAAGAGACCTATTTGTCAATGAGAGCTACACCTACCGAAGGAGAGAGAGGAAGGGAACTACACACTGAGGCGCCCTGATCCAGTAAGACTGTGAATCAGCAGACCAGGTTTCAGTGCCTATGCTCACTGATTCTGTGCAGAGACAATCACTTCAATAGAAGAACAGTTTTTGTTGGATTTATGGTCCTTGTTTTGAGGCGGTCAGCTTGTTCCATGTAAGTTTGCACCTGCGGGCAGACAGTTGGCGAATTATATATATTGTACGAATTTATTGTCGCATTCAGGTATCGAATGTATTGGGTGTAGCAACTTTTTTATCCTTTCGAAACTTGTGTCTTTTTTGGTTTTGTGCCTTTCCAAGCTGCAAGCGGGCGGGGATTGTGCAAGGTGTAAACAGGTCGATGTAACCTGAGCTTTTCCCCTGTCCATTTACATGTGCATTGTGGCTGCCGTTCCGGACCCGAGCCATTCAATACTTTATCCCCCTCTTTCCTTTTCTCTTTATCCCTCCCTGAACCTTCTCCCCTGTCATCATGCCTTCTTCCACCTCTCCTCTCTCGGATACTCTGCCCGCCTAAATCCCTACCCAATCCTTCATTACTCTTCGACCTTCCTACTCTCCTGTCGCTGTCCTAGGCTTGACTCCCTCCTGGGCAAGCCTACAGCTTCCCTTGGTGCCTCTCTTGGCATCCTACGAAGGGCCCATCGAGGCACTCATCGCTGCCTCCTCACGAGCAGCAGCCCCGACTGTCCCATCCTACTCTCTCGCCGACCTTCCCACCCAACACGCCTGCCAACTGGGGGTGGGGGGGGGGGGGGGTAATCCTGCCATCTCCTCCCCGTCCAACACATCTCCCCCCGCCTCCCCCCAGCGCTGGCCCTGTGAACGCTGGCAGTGATGCAGCCATCACCGACCCTCTCCGCATCTCCCTCCAGAATGTACCTTCCACCACTTGCCCCACCCAGACCGCCATGGTGACGGTGTGGCTCTCATCACCAAATCCTCTGGCACATTCTCCTCCTTTGAACAACTCATCTTATTCCACCCCTCTCACCTCTGTTTTAAAATTCTCAATCACTACCACCCACAAACCATAAAAATTTTATTACCGATATTTCTTCACTACTTTCCTCCCTCTGCCTCTGCATTGAACGACTTTCATCCTCTGTGATTTCAACCTCCATCTAAATTCAACATGCTCTCTCTCATCTGAGTTCACTAGCCAAGGGACATAGACTTGAACGGATGTGGTGGTCAACTGGTTGAGCGATCCACCATCAGATCTGGCTGGACCACAATCACTCCCTCCATATAAACTCCCCAACTCATATTTACGGCCACCCTCCCCCCTCCCCCTGACCTTGCCATCTCTCTTGGCCTCACTATTCCCATTGAGTAAATCGCAGATAAGGCCATCTCTGACCACTTCCTTGTATAGCTCTCCCCCACATCCCCCTTCCACCCCTCTTTCCACCCCAACCCTACTTCCTTCTGTGCCGCTCCTGGAAAAAACTCTCTCCCTACTCTCTTCGAACTGCATTTATGGACTCCCAACTGTCCAGCCTTTGGCCCTCCATTCACCATTACATTTCTGCAGCTCGTCACACCCTCACCATCACCTCTGATGCCCTAGGCCCTGTTAAAACAATTCCTCTCTCGCAGCCTGGCTGTTCCCCAGTACAGCCCTGATCTTCACTCCCTCAAGTTCAAGGGACGCAGACTTGAATGGATGTAGTGGACAACTGGTTGAGTCATGCACCATCAGATCTGGCTGAACCACAAGCATTATCAGGTCCTGCTCTCGTCTGCCAAAATCGTTCACTATTCCAGAATCATTCTGGAATGTAAAGATAAACCCCGGTTTTGATTCTCCACTGCTAACCATCTTTTTTAAACCCCTCTCCCCAGACTTCACTCTCATCTCTGATATTAAGTGTCAGGAGATCATGGACTTCTTTGTCTCTAAGATTGAGACCATTCCTTCAGCTGTCTCTGCCTCATCCCTTCCTTCCCCTTGCCCATCAGGCTAAACTTACTCTAAGGATCCCCCCTGCCCTAGCCCTGACCTCACATCTTTCCCCAGTCTCTCTCCGATCTCCCCTCATGACCTTTTTGAGCACATCCTGTCCATGAGGCCTACTTACTGCTAACTTAACCCCATTCCCACCAAACTGCTGACCACCCAACTTCCTTTTCTGGCTCCCATGTTAGTTCACATTCTCTCCTCAGGTACTATCCTCCTCTCCCTCAAATCTGCTCTCATCACCACTCTCCTCAAAAAAACAACCGTCAACTCCCTCTTTCCTCGCCAAAGTCCATGAACATATTGTCCGCTCCCAAATCCATGCCCATCTTTCCTACAATTACATGTTTGAATCCCTCCAATCCAATTTCCACGCCTGGTGCAGTACGGAAACGGCTTTCATCAAAGTCACAAATGACATCCTTTGCGACTGTGACAACGGTAAGCTATCCCTCCTTTTCCTTCTTAACTTATCTGCAGCCTTTGACACGGTTGACCACTCTATCCTTCTCCAACATCTCTCCACCGTCGTCCAGCTGGGTGGGACTGCACTTGTCTGCTTCCATTCTTATCCATCTAATCATAGCCATGGAATCACCTGCAATGGCTTCTCTTTCCACCCCGCATCGTTACTTCTAGTGCCCCAAGCATCTATCCTTGGCCCTTCCTAGTTCTCATCTACATGTTGCCCCTTGGCAAAATGATCTGAAAACATAGTGTCAGTTTCCACATGTATGCTGATGACATCCGGTTCTACCTCACTACCACTTCTCTCGACCCTTCCATGGTCATTAAATTGTCTGACTGCTTGTCCAATATCCAGTTCTGGATGAACAGAAATGTTCTCCAATGAATATTGCGAAGATCGTTTTTGGTCATCACCATTGTTTTTGGTCTTCGCCACAAACTCTGCTCTCTAGCCACTGACTCCATCCCTGTCCTTAACTCATGTCTGAGGCTGAGCCAGACTGCTCGCTACCTTGGTGTCATATTTGACTCTGAAATTAGCTTTTGACCATATATCCACTGCTAACTAAGATTGCCTATTTCCACCTCTGTAACATCAACCATCTCCGCCCTTGCCTCAGCTTATCCGCTGTTGAAGCCCTCATCCATGCCTTTGTTACCTCTAGACGTGACATTTCCAATGCACTCCTGGCTGGCCTCCCACATTCTATCATACGTAATTTAGAGGTGATCCAAAACTCGGCTGCCCATGTCCTATCTCGCACCAAGTCCCGCTCACCCATCATTGACCAACATTGGCTTCCAGTTAAGCAATGCCTTTATTTCAATATTCTCATCTTTGTTTACAAATCTTTCCATGGCCTCCCCCCTCCCTATCGCTGTAATCTCCTCCAGCCCCACAACCCCCCGAGATATCTGTGCTCCTCTAATTCTGCCTTCTTGAGCATCCCTAATCATAATGGCTCAATCATTGGTGGCCGTGCCTTGAGCTGCCTAGGCCCCAAACTCTGGAACTCGCGGCCTAAACCTCTCTACCTCTCTTTCCTCCTTCAAGATGTTTCTTAAAACATACTTCTTTGACCAAGCTTTTGGACACCTGCCCCCGATTTCTACTTATGTGGCTCAGTGTCAATGTTTTTATCTCAACACTCCTGTGAAGCGCCTTGAGATGTTTCACTATGTTAAAGGCGCTATATAAATACAAGTTGTTGTTGTTACAAACAAATTATAGCTAAACACTTGCAAAAGGTAGGCCAAAAAAGCTTCATAATCTCATCAATAAGGCACTAAATCGCCAGCAAAATATTTGCTTGCATATATTCCATTGTGATTTGCTTCATTGTTTTGAAAAATACTTGACAATGGGACAGATTTTTCAGTCAACACTTGCACTTGCCCACACACTTTCTGTGGGGATTTGCACTGGAACTTGCTGTGATTGGACAGCCATTTTGGTGCAGCGTCCTCTGCAGGGAATCTGGGACAAATGTGAACTGGGACAGCAACTATGTGTCTCCTTAACCAATCCGATTGAAGAATTGTTACAGAGCAGTGCAGGAAAAAAAACATTGACAGAAGGGTCGAGAACCAAAGGACACAGCATTTTTTTGTAGGGCTACAGGGAAAGGGTGGAGTAGTGAGACTAGCTGAGGTGCACTTGCAGAGAGCTAGCACTGGCTCGAAGGGCCAAATGGATTTCTGTGCTGTAACCATTCTATGAATGTATGATTCTAAGTGGAGTTGAGATCAAAGATCAGCCATGATCTTATTGAATGGCGGAGCAGATTCGAGGGATTGTATGACCTACTCCTGCTCCTAATTTTTACATTCTTATGATGTATTCAATATTTATACAGAATATTAATCTCCAGCCTAGGTATGCGGGTTATTCAGATCAGCAGAAACGAACCATAACTGCTAGAATGAACATGGTTCAGTCCTCAATCCGATTACAGAAAATCATGTTCTATTCACTAGAAAGGGTGAAGAGAAGATTTGTAAGAATGTTGCCAGGATTGAGAAACTTTAGCTATGAGGAAAGATTTAGATTCGGGTTATTTTCCTTCGAACAGAGGAGACTGTGGGGAGATTAAATTGAGGTGTATACAATTATGCGGATGACACTAAGTTGGGTGGCAGTGTGAGCTGCGAGGAGGATGCTAAGATGCTGCAGAGTGACTTGGATAGGTTAGGTGAGTGGGCAAATGCACGGAAGATGAAGTATAATGTGGATAAATGTGAGGTTATCCACTTTGGTGGTAAAAACAGAGAGACAGACTATTATCTGAATGGTGACAGATTAGGAAAAGGGGAGGTGCAATGAGACCTGGGTGTCATGGTATATCAGTCATTGAAAGTTGGCATGCAGGTACAGCAGGTGGTTAAGAAAGCAAATGGCATGTTGGCCTTCATAGAAAGGGGATTTGAATACAGGGGCAGGGAGGTGTTACTACAGTTGCACAGGGCCTTGGTGAGGCCACACCTGGAGTATTGTGTACAGTTTTGGTCTCCTAACTTGAGGAAGGACATTCTTGCTATTGAGGGAGTGCAGCGAAGGTTCACCAGACTGATTCCCGGGATGGCGGGACTGACATATCAAGAAAGACTGGATTAACTGGGCTTGTATTCACTGGAGTTCAGAAGAATGAGAGGGGATCTCATAGAAACGTTTAAAATTCTGATGGGTTTAGACAGGTTAGATTCAGGAAGAATGTTCCCAATGTTGGTGAAGTCCAGAACCAGGGGTCACAGTCTAAGGATAAGGGGTAAGCCATTTAGGACCGAGGTGAGGAGAAACTTCTTCACCTAGAGAGTGGTGAACCTGTGGGGAATTCTCTACCACAGAAAGTTGTTGAGGCCAATTCACTAAATATATTCAAAATGAGTTAGATTTAGTCCTTACTACTAGGGGGATCAAGGGGTATGGCGAGAAAGCAGGAATGGAGTACTGAAGTTGCATGTTTTGCCATGAACTCATTGAATGGCGGTGCAGGCTCGAAGGGCCGAATGGCGTACTCCTGCACCTATTTTCTATGTTTCTATGTTTCTATGAGGGTCCTGGACAGAGTGGATAGGAAGGACTTATTTCCCTTAGCAGAGGGGTCAATAACCAGGGGGCATAGACATAAAGTAGTTGGTAGAAGGATTAGAGGGGAGATGAGGCAACATTTCTTCACCCAGAGGGTGGTGGGAGTCTGGAACTCACTGTCTGAAAAGGTGGTAGAGGCAGAAACCCTCATCACATTTAAAAGATACTTGGATGTGCACTTACAGGACTACGGACCTAGTGCTGGAAGGTGGGATTGGGCTAGGTAACTCTGTCGACCGATGCAGACACGATGCACCGAATGGCCTCCTGCTGTGTCCTAATTTTCTGTGATTCTGTGATAAGTTCTTACAATGGTGGGGCCTTTGCCCAGCATTCCCCGCGGGGCAGCATATGCCGCACCCAGACGACAGGAGCCAGCTGCGCAGGCGCAGTACCGGGCAATGTTTCGAGCATGCGCAGAGCGTGCACTGGAGACACACGGACGCTGAGACGAGCTCAGGCTTGAGCTGGGCTCTGCACCGGGTGAGAATCAGGGGGCACAGGGGAGTCATCGATAGGCAAGTGGGCGTAGAGGCTTCATAAATAACTGGTGTCGGCCGCAAGCCCCGAGTAATAACCCGAAACTCCCGCGTTTGCAGCGACGGGTTTTTCTCCCGGTAACAGGCCCGGATTAACCGCCATCTTTGTACAGGAAGGCGGGGTGGTTCAGCGAGCGGCTCGCTCGCTTCATGGCGTAACACCGCATGCGCAGCCAGGTTGGGGCTTCAGCGTCTTCCCAACCGGGTCCCAGTGCTCGGGAGATCTTTAACTGACTCATTTATTTTATTCTCACTCACCACACATCTGATTTCTCAACATCTTTCCTGAAGGCGTTGGTAAGTGCCCAGCTTATGGTTTACATCCCACACAAGTATAAGAGAAGAGCCCCAGAGCTGGACCCCCTTCTGCAGTCCCAGGGTTAGAATCCCCATGCACAGTCCAGGGTTAAAATCATAGAATCATAGAAGTTTGCAGCATGGAAGGAGGCCATTTCGGCCCATCGTGTCTGGGCCAGCCAACAAGAGGCCTATTCCCACTTTCCAGCTCTAAGTCAGTAACCCTGCAGGTCATGGCACTTTAAGTGCAAATCCAATACTGTTTAAATGTGGTGAGGATTTCTGCCTCTACCACCCTTTCAGGCAATGAGTTCCGGACCCACAGAATCCTCTGCGTGAAGAACTTTCCTCTCTAAACCTTGTACCAATTACTTTAAGTTTATGCCCCTGGTTGTTGACCCCTCTGCGAAGGGAAATAGGTCCTTTTTGTCCACTATATCTAAGCCCCTCATAATTTTATACACTTCAATGAGGTCTCCCCTCAACCTCCTCTGTTGCTAGGAAAACAAACACAGCCTATCCAATCTGTTCTCGTAGCTAAGATTCTCCACTCCCGGCAACATCCTCGTAAATCTCCTTTATACCCTCTCCAGTGCAATCACGTCCTTCCTTTAATGTGGTGACCAGAACTGCACACAGTACTCCAGTTGTGACGTAACAAGTGTTTTACACAGTTGAAGCATAACCCACCCGCTCTTATATTCTATGCCTAGGCTAATAAAGGAAAGCATTCCGTGTGCCTTCTTAAACACCTTATCCACCTGGCCTGCTACCTTCAGGGATCTGTGGACATGCACTCCCAGGTCCCTTTGTTCTTCTACACTTCTCAATGTCCTACCATTTAATGTGTATTCCCTTTCCTTGTTAGCCCTCCCCAAATGCATTACTTCACACTTCTCTGGATTAGACAGTCCCAGGATTAGAATCCCCATGTACAGTCCGGGGTTAGAATCCCCATGTACAATCCTAGGGTTAGAATTCCCAGGTACAGTTCCAATGTTAGAATCCCCATGTACAGTCCCAGGGTTAGAATTCTCATGTACAGTCCCAGGATTACAATTCCCATGTACATTTCCAGGGCTAGAATCCCTATGTACATTCCCAATGTTTGAATCCCCATGTACAGTCCCAGGGTTAGAATCCCCATGTACAATTCTAATGTTAGAATTCCCATGTACAGTCCCAGGGTTAAAATTCCCATATACAGTCCCAGAGTTAGGTTCCCCATGTACAGTCCCAGGGTTAGAATCCCCATATACAGTTCCAGGGTTGGAATCCCCATGTACAGTCCCAGAGTTAGACACTCCATTTACATTCCCAGGGTTGTAATCCCCATGTACAGTCCCGGGGTTTAAATCCCCATGCACAGTCCCAGGGTTAGACTCCCCATGTACAGTCCCAGGGATAGAATCCCCAAGTACAGTCCTAATGTTAGAATTCCCATGTACAGTCCCAGAGTTAGAATTCCCAAGTACAGTCCCACGTTTGGAACCCGGCGCATGGAAGTGGAATTTCAGCCTCGGTGTTACAAGTTTCATCGGTTACAGGCTGGAGAGAGGAATAATTCACTGCCAGGCCTTTTTAAATTTGTGTGGTGAGGTATTCCAGTTTCCGGTAACACTAATCCTGGATTTAAAGGAGGGGAGAGCTGTGTTTAAAGTGAAAAGACCAGCTAGAACATAAGAACAAGGAGCAGGAGTAGGCCATTTGGCCCCTTGAGCCTGCTCCGCCATTTATTAAGATCATCGCTGATCTGTTCATGGAATCAGCTCCATTTCCCTGCCCGTTCCCCATAACCTTTTATTCCCTTATCACTCAAAAATCTGTCTGTCTATCCGCCTTAAATATATTCAATGACCCAGCCTAAACAGCACTCTGGGGCAGAGAATTCCACGGATTTACAACCCTCTGATAGAAGAAATTTTTCCTCATCTCAGTTTTAAATGGGGCGGACCCTTATTCTGAGACTATGTCCCTTAGTTTTAGTTTTCCCTATGAGTTCTGCATCCACCTTGTCGAACCCCTTCATTATCTTAGTTTTGATAAGATCACCTCTCACTCTTCTGAACTCCAATGAGTATAGGCCCAATCTACTAAACCTATCTTCATAAGTCAACCCCCTCATCTCCGGAATCAAACTAGTGAACCTTCTCTGGACAGCCTCCAATGCAAGTATATCCTTCCTTAAATACCGAGACCAAAACTGTACACAGTACTCCAGGTGTGGCCTCACCAATACCCTGTACAGTTGTAGCAGGATGTTTATGCTTTTATACTCCATCCCCCTTGCAATAAAGGCCAACATTCAATTTGCCTTCCTGATTACTTGCTGTACCTGCATACTAACTTTTTGTGTTTCATGCACAAGGAGTCACAGGTCCCACTGGACTGCAGTACTTCGCAATCTTTCTCCATTTAAATTATAATTTGCTTTGCTATTATTTCTGGCAAAGTGGAAAACCTCAAATTTTCCCACATACTCCATCTGCCAAATGTTTGCCCACTCACTTAACCTGTCTATATCCCTTTTCAGATTTCTTGTGTCCTCCTCACAATTTGCTCGTCCACCCATCTTTGTATCATCAGCAAACTTGGCTACATTACACTCAGTCCCTTCAAGTCATTAATATGGATTGTAAATAGTTGAGGCTTCAGCATCAATCCCTGCGGCACTGCACTAGTTACAGTTTGACAACTTGAAAATGATCCATTTATCACGACTCTCTGTTTTCTGTTAGTTAGCCAATCCTCTATCCATTCTGCTACTATATTACTCCCAACACCTTGAACTTTTATCTTGTGCAGTAACCTTTTATGTGGCACCTTATCGAATGCCTTCTGGCAATCGAAATACACCACATCCACTGGTCCCCCCTTATCCACCCTGTCGTTACATCCTCAAAGAACTCCAGCAAATTTGTCAAACATGATTTCCCTTTCATAAAACCATGCTGGCTCTGCTTGATTGAATTATGCTTTTCCAAATGTCCCGTTATTGCTTCCTTAATGTTGGGATAAAAAGAACACTTCTCTTCCTCAAGGTGGACTCCATGATATAAGGAATTAACACCCGCCCATCCGTATAGCGACCAAGGAATCACTCAAATGAAACCTTGGTTTAACCGGTTTTATTTGAGCATGCTAGGGAAGAATTCCGATGAACACTTCCCAATACAACAGTTTGTAATTAAAATTATACATTTTCTGAGGTGTGCGACCCTCCTACAAAACCACCGATTGGCTCACTGCTATGAGCGAAGTTACATTGATTTGTTGACCCTTATCAGACTGGCTCTGGGTGGTTCCCCCCACCTGTCCATCTCTCATCACACGTCACCCTCCCGGAATGTGTTATACAGTGGTGTCAACTTTGCCTCAGTTCCTCATGACGTGTTGATGAACTTTGTTTTCCAGGGTGGTGCCTCCTTATCCCTTTCCCAAGAACTCTAGTCAGAACTACCAGTCAATACCATCCTGTGCCCATGTTGCTATAATCTATGTTCCCAAACATTTTACTGTCCTTGTTCTGTACTAAATACAGCTTCCATGAGTCTGTACTAAGGTTAATACAAGAGATGGTTCATTAACCATCAGGCTTTGCTGCTTCCCTCGTCTTAACCCAATGTAAGCGAGTGTACAAGCGTGCTTTACATACATAAGCAAGTTTTACATACAATCGGTCAATCACAATCCCTACCGTAAGACAGAGGAACTCCGGATTCCTCAGAACCTCCTAATACTGATAAGCCCTACAATCTCGACCATGTGTTAGATCAATTCACTACTTTCAGTATCCACTTTAGTGACCATCCATCTGTCCCCTCTCTAGTGACCGTATTTTATCCCCTTACACTTAATAATGGACTCCAGCATTTTCCCAATGACCGATGTTAGGCTAATTGGTCTATAGCTTTCTGCTTTCTGTCTGCCTCCTTTTTTAAATAGGGACGTTACATTTGCAGTTTTCCAATCCGCTGGGACCTCCCCAGAATCCAGGGAATTTTGGTAGATTACAACCAATGCATCCACTATCTCTGCAGCCACTTCCTTTAAGACCCTAGGATGTACGCCATCAGGTGCAGGGGACTTGTTCGCCTTTAGTCCCATTATTTTACCAAGTACTACTTATTTAGTTATAATGATTGTATTAAGTTCCTCCCTATAGCCACGTGATTATCCACTATTGGGATGTTTTTAGTGTCTTCTGCCATGAAGGCCAATACAAAACATCTCTGCCCTTTCCCTGTTCCCCATTATTAATTCCCCTGTCTCATCTTCCAGGGAACCAACATTTACTTGAGCCACTCTTTTCCTTTTTATGTAACTGTAGGAACTCTTATTATTTGTTTTTATATTTTGTACTAGTTTACTTTCATAATCTATCTTCCCTCTCTTTATTATTTTTTTACTCATTCTTTGCTTAAAAGTTTCCTAATCCTCCGGCCTCCCACTAGTCTTGGCCACATTGTATGCCCTTGTTTTCAATTTGATACCCTCCCTTATTTTCTTAGTTAGCTACGGATGGTTATCTCTTCTCTTAACATCGTTCCTTCTCACTGGAATATATTTTTGTTGCGAGTTACTAAATATTTCCTTAAATGTCTGCCACTGTTTATCAACCACCATTCACTTTAATCTATTTTCCCAGGCCACTTTAGCCAACTCTGCCTTCATACCTTAGTAGTCTCCTTTATTTAAGCTTAGGACACCGGTTTGAGCACTAACTTTTTCACCCTCCAACTGAATTTGAAATTCAACCAAGTTATAGTCACTCATTCCTAGAGGTTCCTTATCTAGGAGATTGTTTACTAATCCTGTCTCATTACACAGTACCAGATCTAAGAATTTTCCAATTAATAGTTTTTGATCAATATCGACTCCCACAGGGAGGGGAAATTCTGTAATAAGGAAGGAACCGGGCAAGATTTGAAAGGTTTTAACAAAGGATTCGAGGGACTCTTACATTTGAGATCTTTATTTTGTCCACTCGAGGATTTAGATAACTGACTTCCTCCTGTAAATATAGAGCTGTATTATTAGGCCGTGAAATAAATTTGCTGAGTGAATTTAAATTTAAAATCAGGGTTGCAGGTCTGATGCTCTATTCACACATCGACAGTGGGGAAGATGCTGTGGGGCACATGCTAAGTCCCTAACTGAAAGTTTAATTAACAGACTGGGTTTTGGATTAAATGATCCCGGGTGTGAGAGGGAACGTTGTCTGGAAACTTGAGTTGTCGGTTCTGAATTTCTATCCTGTACTTACAGAGATGACTTTTGTAAATTCCTTTTACAGCGTATTAGAACGGGAGGATTCACAGACGGGAAACTCGAACCAAACATCACATAAAGATCTGACAGAGTCACTCGATTCATCAAGACCTGAATACCATCGGCCTTTGACTGTGGAAGGAGAAATGTCTATCTGTTCTGTCTGTAAGAAAAGATTTCAAATATCAGTGTGACTGGAAAAGCACTGAGACACACACACCCGAGTGAGAGTGTTCCAGTGCACTGACTGGAAAGAGCTTTAACCAGTTACACAGCCTGAAAATACATCGCACCATTCACAGCAGGGAGAAACCATACACGTGTTCTGTGTGTGGACGAGGCTTCAACTGATCACCCAACCTGGAGAGACACAAGGACACCCGTACCATTGGGAAACCGTGGGAATGTGGGGACTGTGGGAAGGGATTCAGATCCCCATCCCGGTTAAAAATTCACCAGCAAGTTCACACTGGGGAGAGGCCGTTCACCTGCTCCTTGTGTGGGAAGGGTTTCACTGACTCATCCAGCCTGCTGACACACCAGCGAGTTCACACTGGGGAGAGGCCGTTCACCTGCTCTGTGTGTGGGAAGGGATTCGCTCTGTCATCTGGCCTGCTGGCACACCAGCGAGTTCACACTGGGGAGAGGCCGTTCACTTGCTCCAAATGTGGGAAGGGATTTACTCAGTCATCCGGCCTCCTCAAACACCAGCGAGTTCACACTGGGGAGAAGCTGTTCACCTGCTATGTCTGTGAGAAGAGATTCACTCAGTCATCCAACCTGCTGGCACACAAGCAGCAAGTTCACACCAGGGAGAGACCATTCATCTGCTCTATGTGTGGGAAGGGATTCACTCGGTCATCCAACCTGCTGACACACCAGCGAGTTCACACTGGGGAGAGGCCATTCACCTGCTCTGTGTGCGGAAAGGGATTCTCTCAGTCATCCCACCTGCTGGCACACAACAAGCAAGTTCACACCGAGGAGAGGTCATTCATTTGCTATGAATGTGGGAAGGGATTCGCTTTATCATCTGGCCTTCAGAAACACCTGCAAATTCACACTGGAGAGAGGCCGTTTAGCTGCTCTGTCTGTGGGAAGAGATTCACTCGGTCATCCAGCCTGCTGGTACACAACAAACAAGTTCATACGAAGGAGAAGCCATTCCCTTGCACCATGTGTGGGAAGGGATTTGCTGTGTCATCCGACCTCCTGAAACACCAACTAGTTCACAACTGACTGCAGGGGTTGGATTCTGCTGTTAATCACACCCGGGACTGAACCATGTTCATTCTGGAAGTTGGGATTTGTTTCTGCCAATGTTAGTAATATAACCCTATAACTGGGCTATAGTTTGATAACCTGTATAAATGTCAAATAAATCAGCTTTCTTTTAAACACCGTGTGCCTAGTCCTGATATCACAATGATAATACAAGCTGATTGACGACTTGTTATGAACTGGGTGGAATCCATCTTAGAACGGAGTTCCCACAACTTTTAAAAAGATGGATCTACAAGATGTCCAAGTCTGACATTCAATTTCACCCGATGGGAAATATTTTGATAATCTGTTATTGTCACAGAGCAAAGCAGCATTGTTACTTTAACATCAGTTTAATCAAATTCAATGGGCAGTCCGATTTCCAAAGGGAAACGCCTCCTTTGAGCTGACAGTGTTGACAGTTCTGCAGCTCATTTCTCACTGTGTTCATTCTTTAATTTTCATTCATTCTCGGGATGTGGGTGAGCCAGATTGGCATTTATTGCCCATCCTTAATTGCCCCTTTAGAAGGTGGTGGTGAGCCGCTGCCTTCTTGAACCGTACTGCAGTCTGTGTGCTGAGGTCAGGATGGTGCATGACTTGGAGGGGATCTTGGAGGTGCTGGTCTTTCCATACACCTGCTGTCCTTGTCCTTCTACACGGAGGAGGTTGTGGGTTTGGAAGGTGCTGTCAAAGAAGCCTTGGTGACTTGCTGCTGTAGATGATGCACACTACAGCCATAGTGGTCTCATGTTTTTCATCCAATACAGGCCTCAGCCCAGACATTTGTTCCCAATGTTGATGCAGTGGTTCAAGAGGTGCCGGGTATCAGGAGCAGTATCGAGAGGTGCCGGGTATCAGGAGCAGTATCGAGGGATAGGTGGAACAGTAAGCTGTGAGGAGAACACAAAGCATCTGCAAAGGGATATGGATGTTAAGAGAGTGGGCACTAAGGTGGCAGATAGAGCATAATGTGGGGAACTGTGAGGTTATTCACTTTAGTAGGAAGGACAGAAAAACAGAATGTTTTAAGTTGTGAGAAAATGTTAAATATTGGGTGTTCAGAGAAGCTTGGGTGTCATCGTACAGTAAACACACATTTAGCATGCAGGTACAGCAAGCAATTAAGAAGTTGAATAGCATGTTGGCCTTTATTGCAAGGGGGTTGGAGTACAAGAGTAAGGAAGTCTTACTACAATTGTACAGGGTTTTGATGAGACCATAGAGGCGGTCCAACGAAGATTCACTAGATTGATCCTTGGGATGAGAGGGTTGTTCTATAAGGTGAGATTGAGTAGATTATACTCTCTGGAGTTTAAAAGAATGAGAGGGGATTTCATTGAAAAATATAAGATTCTGAGGGGGATTGACAGGGTAGATGCTGAGAGTTTGTTCCACTGGCTGGAGAGTCTAGAAATAGGGGGCAGTCGCAGGATAAGGGGTGGGCCATTTCAGACCGAGTTGAGGAGGAATTTCTTCACTCAGAGGGTTGTGAATTTTTGGAATTCTCTACCTGAAAGGACTGTGGATGCTGAGTCATTGAGTATATTCAAGGCTAAGATAGATAGATTTATGGACTTTAGGAGAATCACGGGACTATGGGGAACAGACCTGAAAGTGGAGTTGAGGTTGATGATTAGCCATGATCTTATTGAGTAGCGGAGCAGGCTCGAAGTGCTGTATGGCCTACTCCTGCTTCCAATTCTTATGCTCTTATGTTCTAAATAGTTTCCAGAGACTGAAGGGTCTGTAGCCAGAGGACACAGATTTAACTAGCAAAAGAATCAGAGGCAAAATGAGGAAATAAATATGCAATGAGCTGTTATGATCTGGAATACATGGCCTGAAAGGGGGCCAGGAGCAGATTCAGTAATACATTTCAAAAGGGATTTGGGAAATACTTGAGTATGAAAAAATGCAGCGATATTGGGAAAGAGCAGGGAAAGTGGGACTGCTTGGGATATTGGGAAAGAGCAGGGTGAGTGGGACTGATTGTGATATAGGGAAGGAGCAGGGGGAGTGGGACTAATTGGTTAGATCTTTCAAATGAGTGCCAGCACATGCAACAGTGGGCTGGATGTACACAATCTGAAATGTAGCATTCTTAGATTCTGTGATTCTATAACTACATCATGTCTCTGTTTATATTACACTAGACCCTGTCTCTGTTTATATTACACCAGACCCTGTCTCTGTTTATATTACACTAGACCCTGTCTCTGTTATTATTACACCAGACCCTGTCTCTGTTATTATTACACCAGACCCTGTCTCTGTTTATATTGCACCAGACCCTGTCTCTCTTTATATTACACTAGATCCTGTCTCTGTTTATAGTACACTAGACCCTGTCTCTGTTTATATTACACCAGACCCTGTCTCTGTTTATATTACACCAGACCCTGTCTCTGTTTATAGTACACTAGACCCTGTCTCTGTTTATAGTACACTAGATCCTGTCTCTGTTTATATTACACTAAGCCCTGTCTCTGTTTATATTACACTAGACCCTGTCTCTGTTTATATTACACTAGGCCCTGTCTGTGTTTATATTACACTAGACCCTGTCTCTGTTCATATTACACTATACCCTGTCTCTGTTTATATTATACTAGACCCTATCTCTGTTTATATTACACTAGACCCTGTCTCTGTTTATATTACACGAGGCCCTAACTCTTGTTTACTTGAAACGATTCCCTTTCTCACTTTATATTACAATAGAACCTGTCTCCACTAGTACTGCACCAGACCTTGCGTCTGTAAGATAGAGAGACAAATGATAGATGGTGGAATAGATATATGTTGATAATCGTAAAGATATGTATTTGCGTGTGTGAGAGCATGCAACCATTTTTTTTAACTTAGAAGCAGGTTTATTCTTGTTAATAGCTATCAGCAGCTGTGGGCAATGTCCTATTGATCTGGTATTGTGTGGGTAATATTTGTGTTGAGAGGATAGGGTGAATCTTGTAACAATCTCCCAGAGATGGACTGGGATTGAGGGACAGGACTGAAGGGGAGCAATTCACTGCACTTTGCACTACTTCGTGGCACTTTGTGTGTTAAAGATTACTAATTCACACTTGTGTTGTCCTGTGCCAACTGCTCACAGGTTTTAATGCTAAGGATTGTTTTCTCTGCAGTATTTTCTATTGAGCTTTGCCTGGCCCACTGATTGTGTCAGAGCCTGGAACCGTGACCTCATAGAACCGCCGGATGGGCAGCCGCAGGGTCCAAATGATCACCGGGCGCATTAACTCTTATCTGATTAAGAGAAACAACTGGAATAAAGCACACACCTCACTCTATATAGGTGTGATGTGTAGGTGTACATCATTCTTAATGTTTGCAAGTGCCTTCTGCAAAAATAAATGATTATCTTCACCAGTTATTTTTCACCATTTTATATCCTTTTATTCAAATGTAATTGCAGATAGTTTAATATCATTACCATTTATTGATAACCCATTGTCTTGTGTGCTATTGTTTAGAAAGTGCTGTCACAGTGACCATTCTGTTACCAAGGTGACCATGTCTGTCCGCAGTATTCAGTGGGAAAGGGGATTAAATCACACCGAGGATAATGAGCAGCCCCCCACCAGTCTCTGCACTTTATTGTCCAGTGATCGCCTCACCATCACACAGGAGCTCCTGATATTTACCTCCAGTGTGTGATTATTGGTGCAAGTAATGGTAAAAATAAAACTACCTGTACCTGGCATGAGGTTAATAAACCTGTAACTCACTGATCGAATATTTATCTCATTTAAAAAGAATGAAACATTTGTTACTCTCTAGAGAATTGTGCACTATTTCTATTTCCATAGTCTTCTTTCTTTTGACTGTTACCTTCACTGTTTCCTTCTCAACCTCTTCCGACATCTGTGGGAATGGTCTAGTGCAATAATAACTGGAGCCGGATCGAGAAAGAAACAAGCCTTAGTGTTAATAATAGAAGCAATATTTGGTGCAATAACTGAAAGATGTCATAGTACTCTAATTGTGGTCTAACCAAGGTTCGTTACAGGTTTAGCATAACTTTCCTACTTTTCAATTCTTTTTTTCTATGTATCAGAAGAAAATGTAAATTTAGATGCTTCATCAACACCATCCCCCTCCCCCTCCTCCCCATCTTTTAATCAAAAGCAGCAGTCACCAAGATGTTCCCATGACTGTGCCAATAGCTTGACGTTGCTCCCAGGTAGTGTCCAAGAGCAGCCACCCTCTTGCTCAAGTAAAATGTTTTGTCTTTTCACAGCAGCGCAATTAAATTCAAAAAGAAGCAATATGGCAGGAAATCATTTGCATTGAAGCCTCAAGGTGTCAAACTCCCTCCTTTCCGGAGACCATTAATCATGCCCTGAAGTAAGGATTGATCTTAATAAATGCAACTGCAACCATCCTCTGCCGAAAACCAAGCAGTCAATACATGATCTGCATGGCCTGTCATTTCTGCTGGTATCACATTAACAGAGGCAGGATCCACTTTAAAAATACCAAAAACATGCTCCGATTGATTACTGGCAGAGCCACAGTCTAGAGTAATAATAATAGAGTTGTGCACGAGAACTGGAATAACAGGGGCAGGTAATCATAACATGATTAGTCAGAGTCACCATGGCTTTATGAAAGGGAATTCGTGTTTGACAAATGTATTAGAGGTCTTGAGGATGTAGATAAAGGTGCCACATGAAAGGTTATTACAAAAGATAAAGGCTCATGGGATTGGACGTAATGTATTAGCATGAATAGAGGATTTGTTAACGGACAGAAAACAGAGAGTAGGAATAAACGGGTCTTTTTCAGGTTGGCAGGCTGTAACTAGTGGGGTGCCACAAGGATCACTGCTTGAGCCTCAGCTTTTTACAATCTATATTAATGACCTAGATGAAGGGACAAGTGCAATGTATCCAAGTTTTCTGACGATACAAAGCTAGGCGGGACAGTAAGCTGTGAGGAGAACACAAAGCATCTGCAAAGGGATATAGATAGACTAAGTGAGTGGGCAGCAAAGGTGGCAGATGGCGTATAATGTAGCGAAGTGTGAAGTTATATACTTTGGTAGGAAGAATAGAAAAAAATCATACTTTTTAAATGGTGAGAAACTTTTAAATGATGGTGTTCAGTGAGATTTAGGTATCATTGTTCAAGAAACACAGAAAGCTAGCATGCAGGTACATCAAGCAATAAGGAAGGCAAATGGCATGTTGTCCTTTATTGCAAGGGGCTAGAGTAATAGAGTAAGGAAGTCTTGCTCCAATTGTACAGGGTCTTGGTGAGACCACACCTGGAGTACTGTGCACAGTTTTGGACTCCTTATCTAAGAGGCGGTACAACAGAGGTCCACTAGATTGATTCCTGGGATGAGAGGGCTGTCTTATGATGAGAGATTGTGTAGAATGGGCCCATACTCTCTGCAGTTTAGAAGAATGAGAGGTGATCTCATTGAAACGTACAAGATTCTGAAGGGGATTGACAGGGTAGATGCTGAGAGGATGTTCCCCCTGGCTGGAGTGTCTAGAACCAGGGGTCACAGTCTCAGGATAAGGGGTCGCCCATTTAAGACTGAGATGAGGAGGAATTTCTTCACTCAGAGGGTTGTGAATCTTTGGAATTTTCTGCCTCAGATGGCTGTGGATACTGAGTCTCTGAATATATTCAAGGCCAAGACAGATTGATTTTTGGAGTTATGGGGAATCAAGGGATCTGGAGATCAGGCGGAAAAGTGGGGTTGAGGCCCACGATGCCAATGCTGAGGAGTGCCGTACTGTTGGAGGTGCTGTCTTTCCAATGAGTCTTCAAACCAATGCCTTGTCTGCCCTTTCAGGTGGACGTAAAAAATCCCACGGCCACTAGTTGAAGAGCAGGGAAATTCTCTCCAGTGTCCCGGGACAGCATTTAAACCACATTTGACTTCGCTAAAAACAGATTCATTTGACATCACTTTGCTGTTTATGGGATCGTGCTGTGTGAAAAGTATCTGCCGCATTTCCAACATTACAACAGTGACTACACTTCAATAGTACTTCACTGGCTGTAAAGGTGCTGAGGTTGTGAACGATGCTGCGTAACTGCAAGTCATGCATTCTTTGTGTTTGTCCAATAACAAATGTCGTCCTGGAATATAGAAGGTTCAGGTGTGATTTGATTGAGTTTTGAAGATTTTGAAAGGAACTCATGGAGAAGAACCTTTTCCACTGGTGCAGTAATAACTGAGATAGGGTCTAGAGTAATATAAACAGACACAGGGTCTAGTGTAATGTAATCAGAGACAGGGCCCAGTGTAATATAAACAGAGACAGGGTCTAGTGTAATATAAACAGAGACAGGGTCTAGTGTAATATAAACATAGACAGGGTCTGGTGTAATATAAACAGAGACAGGGTCTGGTTTAATATAAACAGGGACAGGGTCTAGTGTAATATAAACAGAGACAGGGTCTAGGGTAATATAAACAGAGACAGGGTCTGGTTTAATATAAACAGAGACAGGGTCTAGTGTAATGTAAACAGAGACAGGGTCTAGTGTAATATAAACAGAGACAGGGTCTAGGGTAATATAAACAGAGACAGGGTCTAGTGTAATATAAACAGAGGCAGGGCCCAGTCTAATATAAACAGAGACAGGGCCTAGTGTAATATAAACAGAGACAGGGCCCAGTGTAATATAAACAGAGACAGGGTCTAGTGTAATATAAACAGAGACAGGGCCTAGTGTAATATAAACAGAGACAAGGTCTAGTGTAATATAAACAGAGACAGGGTCTAGTGTAATATAAACAGAGACAGGGTCTAGTGTACTATAAACAGAGACAGGGTCTAGTGTAATATAAACAGAGACAGGGTCTAGTGTAATATAAACAGAGACAGGGTCTGGTATAATATAAACAGAGACAGAGTCTAGTGTAATATAAACAGAGACAGGGCCTAGTGTAATGTAAACAGACATGGTCTCGGGCAGTAATAACTCATAAATCTGTGTCCTCTGGTTACTGACCCTCCTACTAGTGGAAACAGTTTCTTCCCAATTACTCTATCAAAACCCCTCATAATTTTGATCATAATTCTCCCTTCTAAGGAGAACAATTCCAGCTTCTAGCTGCTCTGATGGTGCAATTCACGCAGTGCAACACTCCAGTTCTGTGAGTCCTTCTGCCTGGGGCAATTCCAGATGTTCCTTTGCGGAATCACTGACACTTTTATATGGACCCAGTGGAAATCCCGTGCACCGTTACAACAGGTCCCAGGCATAAAAGAACAAGGCCCTGACAATTAAATGGATTGGTGTAAGACTGGACTCAGGCCCTGAACTTTCGATACACTGAGGTAAATGGCAGCATTTTAAAATACAAGCTGTGATAGGTTAACAACCTCTGCTCAGTGGGATCACTCTCGCTTCAGAGTCAGAAAGCTATGGATTCAAACCCCACTTCAGAGACTTGAGCCCAGAATCCAGGCTGACACTCCCAGTGCCAGTACTGAGGGAGTGCTGCACTGTCGGAGATGCCGTCTTTCAGAAGAGACATTAAACCGAGGCCCCATCCTCCTTCTCAAGTAGATGTTAAAGATACCATGGCACTATTTTAAAGAGTAAGCGAGTTCTGCCCCGTATCCAGGCAAAATTTTTATTTATCAACCATCGCTAAAATAATAGATTCTCTGGTCATTATCACATTGCTGTTTGTGGGAGCTTGCTGTGCACAAATTGGCTGCGGTGTTTGCGACATTACAACAGTGACCACGTTTCCAAAAATACTTCATTGTCTGTAAAGCACTTTGGGACATCCCAAGATGGTGAAAGGCGCTATATAAATGGAATTTCCTTTTGACTCCACTGCCCCAGCAACATGATATTATACAAAATAATGTGGATCTTGGAATCTAAAATAAAAACAGAAAATGCTGGAAATACTCAGCAGGTCAGACAGCATTGTGGAGAGAGAAACAGAGTTAACATTTCAGGTTGACGACTGTTCATCAGAACTGGAAAAAGTTAGAGATGTAACAAATTTTGAACAGGTCAGAGGCAGGGAGAGCAGGGAGGGGAGGAAAGAACAAAATGAACGGTCTGTGATAGGGTGGGAGGCAGGAGAGGTTAAATAACAAAAGATATGATTGTCATCATAGGCAGTCGCTCGGAATCAAGGAAGACTTGCTTCCACTCTTAAAATGAGTCCTTAGGTGGCTGTACAGTCCAATACGAGAACCACAGTCCCTGTCACAGGTGGGACAGATAGTCATTGAGGGAAAGGGAGGGTGGGATAGGTATGCCACACATTCTTTCCGCTGCCTGCGCTTCATTTCTGCATGCTCTCGGCGATGAGCCTCGAGATGCTCAGCGCCCCCCCTGAATACATTTCCTCCACTTAGGGTGGTCTTTGGCCAGGGACTCCCAGGTGTCAGTGGGGATGTTGCACTTTTTCAGGGAGGCTTTGAGGGTGTCCTTGTAACGTTTCCTCTGCCCACCTTTGGCTCGTTTTCCGTGTAGGAGTTCCGAGTAGAGCACTTGCTTTGGGAGTTTCGTGTCTGGCATGTGAACAATGTGGCCTGCCCAGCGGAGCTGATCAAGTGTGGTCAGTGCTTCAATGCTGGGGATGTTGGCCTGGTCAAGGACGCTAATGTTGGTGCGTCTGTCCTCCCAGGGGATTTGTCGGATCTTGCGGAGGCATCGTTGGTGATATATCTCCAGCGACTTGAGGTGTCTACTGTACATGATCCACGTCTCTGAGCCATACAGGAGGGCAGGTATTATTACAGCCCTGTAGACCATGAGCTTGGTGGCAGTTTTAAGGGCCTGGTCTTCACTCTTTTCCTTAGGCAGCCAGGGCCGCATCATGGATCTTGATGACTGGGGGGGGGGGCGGCAGTGCTGTGTGGAAAGGACAGGCTGGTGGAGGACCTTTGTCTTACGGATTTTTAGCGTAAGGCCCATGCTTTCATATGCCTCAGTAAATACATTGACTATGTCCTGGAGTTCAGCCTCTGCATGTGTGCAGGCGTTGTCTGGATACTATAGCTCAACAACAGAGGTTGGGGGGATCTTGGTCCTGGCCTGGACATGGTGCAGGTTGAACAGGTTCTCACTGGTTCTGTAGTTTAGTTCCACTCCAGCGAGGAGCTTGTTGACTGTGAGGTGGAGCATGGCAGCGAGGAAGATTGAGAAGAGATTTGGGGCGATGGTGCAGTCCTGTTTGACCCCGGTCCGGACGTGGATTGGGTCTGTGATGGACCCATTGGTAGGGATCACGGCTTGCATGTCATCGTGGAGCAGGTGGAGAATGGTGACGAACTTTTGGGGACATCTGAAATGGAGGGTGCTCCATAGACCCTTGCGGTTGACTGTACAAGGCAAAAGGAGATGGTAATGAGACAATAAAGAAAAGGTGAGCCTAGAAGAGGTGTAAATGGAATAGCAGAAACATCAACTGCTGCCGTCTGAAAGAGCGGGGCAGAGAATATGGTGTGAAATTGTTGAACTCTATGTGGAGTCCAGAAGGATGTAAGCTGCCTGAACAAAAGATGAGGTGCTGATCCTCTCGAGCTACGTTGAGCTTTGTTGGGACAGTGCAAAGGCTGAGGACAGAGAGGTCAGAGTGGGAGTGGAGCGGAGAATTAAACTCACAGGCGACCGGAAGCTCAGGGTCACCTTTACAGACTGAATGGAGGTGTTCCACAAAGCGGTCACCCAATCTGTGATTGGTCTCCCCAATTTAGAGGAGCATAATGAGCAGCAAATACAGTATACTAAATTGAAAGAAGTACAAGTAAATTGTTATTTCACCTGAAGGAATGTTTAGAGCCCTGGATGGTGAGAAGGGAGAAAATAAAAAGGAAGGTGTTCCATTTCCTGCACTTGCATGAGAAGGTGCTGTGGGAAGGGAGTGGGGTGGGGGGGTGTTGGGGGTATTGGGGGTTGATTGAGGAATGGACCAGGTGGTCACGGAGGGAGCAGTCCCTTCGAAATGCTAAGAGGGGAGGGGAAGATGTGATTGGTGGGATCACGCTGGAGGTGGTGGAAACAGTGGAGAATGATCCGTTGAATGTGGAGGCTGGTGGGATGAAAGGTGAAGACAAGGGGAACCCTATCATGGTTCTGGGAGGGCGGGGAAGGGATGAGCGCAGAAGTGTGGGAAATGGAGCGGACACGGTGGAGGACACCTCTTTCACCCCAACTCTCCAATCCCCTCAGCCCAACTCCTCCTTCACCACTACTCTCCAAGTCCCTCCCACCCCTGCTCCCCGACCCCCCTCCCACCCCTGCGCCCCGACCCCGCTCCCACCCCTGCTCCCCGACCCTCCTCTCACCCCTGCTCCCCAACCCCCCTCTCACCCCTACTCTCCAACCCCCCACTCACCCCTACTCTCCGACCCCTCTCTCACCCCTACTCTCCAACCCCCCTCTCACCCCTACTCTCCAAACCCCCTCTCACCCCTACTCTCCAAACCCCCTCTCACCCCGACTCTCCAAACCCCCTCTCACCCCTACTCCTCTTTTACACCTACCCTTGAATCCCCTCTCATCTTCCATTCACTTTAGTTGAAAGGAAACCAACACATTGTACCAGTCAGAATTTGAAAGATATTTATAACAGATTCTACATGTTCTAAGAGTCCCGATCTTTTTCTATTCTGTCCACTCGAGTTAGATAACAGACTTTCTCCTGTGAATATAGAGCTGGAGCATTGGGCCGTGATGTGTTTACTTGTTCATCTTGGTGACTATAAACCTCGGCCAATGATTTGATGTGATCTGTTTATTTGTATGTATTTTTAAAAAGTACAATTGCTGAGTGGATTAAAATTTTATTTGAACCCAGGTTTGCAGGTGTGATGCTCCATTCACACATCGAATGTGAGAGAGATGCTGTGGGGCACACACTAAGTCCAGTAGCTGAACGTGATTAACAGACTGGGTTTTGTGTTCAGTGATCCTGGGTGTGTTACCAATACCTTCCCTGGATCCCAAGGCTAGGAGAGGCACTCTGGAAGGTAGGGGGAGCTGAGACTTGTCCATGAGAGTAACCGAAGGTGTGAAAATTGAACTAATCTAGAGTTCAAAAGGAGGAAAGTCCCTAAATGGAGCAGTCGGTAACAGGACGTCAATTAGTCTGCTCTTATGTTGGAGACATCAAATATCCACACTGTGTTATTTGAAATATAAAAATATTTTAACTCCTGCCCAGTTCTAGGGGTTATGAACATCAGCAGAAACAAATCCCAACTGTCAGAATGAACACGATTCAGTCCTGGATGTGATTAACAGCAGCACAAACAGCAGATTCCAACCCCTGCAGCCAGTTGTGGACTCGTTGGTGTGTCAGCAGGTTGGATGAATTAATGAATTCCTTCCCACACACAAAGCAGGTGAACGGCCTCTCCCCAGTGTGAACTCGCTGGTGTGCTAACAGGTGGGATGACTGAGGGAATCGCTTCCCATACATGGAGCAAGTGAACGGCCTCTCCCCAGTGTGAACTCGCTGGTGTTTCAGCAGGTGGGATGACTGAGGGAATCCCTTCCCACACTCAGGGCAGGTGAACGACCTCTCCCCGATGTGAACTCGCTGGTGTTTCAGCAGGTGGGATGACTGAGGGAATCCCTTCCCATACATGGAGCAGATGAACGGCCTCTCCCCACTGTGACAGCGATTATGAATTTGCAGCTCAGACGGGGAACTGAATCCCTTCCCACAGTTCCACGATTTCTCCGTGGTGCGGGTGTCCTTGTGTCTCCAGGTTGGACGATCAGTTGAAGCCTCGCCCACGCACGTTTACAGTTTCTCCCCACTGTGAATGGTGTGATGTTTTTTCAGGCTGTGCAACTGGTTAAAGCTCTCTCCACAGTCAGTGCACTGGAACACTCTCACTCGGGTGTGTGTGTGTCTGAGTGCTGTTCCAGTCACACTAATGTTTGAAATCTGTTCCCACAGACAGAACAGAAAAATATTTCTCTTTCCACATTCAAAGGCCGATGATATTCAGATCTTGAGGAATTGAGTGACTGTCAGATCTTGTTGTGATATTTGGTTTGCGTTTTCCATCTGCAAATGGGATGACTGAGGAATACCCTGAAAAAGGAATTTACAAAAGTCACCAATGTTACTACTGAATAGAAAGTCAGAACACACAATTCTACTTTTTATGAAACATTGTCCTCCCTTGTTCCCCAAAGGTGTAAATCCCCGTCCCATACAGACGTGTGGAAATCAACCCTCACCCCGTCCAACAGTTTCCAAAGTACAGACATGTGCAACAAAACAATCTAACACCAATGACTCTGAAAAACTTCTTTTTGCTTAAAATCAGCAAGAACTTACTTGTAAGTTCACATAAAAATGTTGCATCAAACACCTCCCTCAGTTATACCTCAGCATACAGGTTTATTCCCTTCCTTTAAAACCAAGCAATGATAAGCAAGCACTACATACGTATCAACGTCAGCGATTGGTCAGTTCGTGACGACTTAAATTGGCAACTTACCAAGTTGCCCTCGACTGCAACTCCGAGTGTCTTTTGAACAATACTTTGATACCCCGAAATTTGTTAACTTGTCCACTGCGTATGTGTCCCAGACAATAACGGTGATGGCAGTTGTATTAATTTCTTCTTGTCAATAGTCAGTCAATTTTCCTGTCGTTTTCACAATGGCTCAACAGATAGCTTCCTGTTTAAGGCCTGTTGCTGCCTTGTCTGTGAAAAACAATTTAAACATTTTGTGCCAAATTCTCACAGCAAGCAGTCTCTGGGTCTCCCAAAGCATGCTGGTCCAATAAATTTGGTCAACTTTAAGTTTGGTCAATATACAGCAAAAAATTACAGAAAATGTTAGATTCTTACACCTGTCGCACACATTGTCCCTCCTCCCTGTGAAATCCATAGTCACCAAATATCTCAAAACAATTTTCCTCCACTCCCAGTTTTTTCACCCAACACTGGCTGGGTTTAGTTCTGCACTCACTAGTCCTCCTCCCTCTCCTCCCCTGAAGGTGCTGACTCTGGCTGGGTTCAGTTCCACACTCACTAGTCCCTCTCCCTCTCCTCCCCTGAAGGTGCTGACTCTGGCTGGGTTCAGTTCCACACTCACTGGTTCCCCTCCCTCTCCTCCCCTGATGATGCTGACTGTGGCTGGGTTCAGTTCTACACTCACTGGTTCCCCTCCCTCTCCTTCCCCGAAGGTGCCTGACTTTGGCTGGGTTCCATTCTACACTTATACAAAAGCAAAATACTGTGGATGCTAGAATCGGAAATAAAAACAGAAAATGCTGGAAATCTCAGCAGGTCAGGCAGTTTCTGTGGAGAGAAAAACAGAGTTAACGTCTCAGGTCAATGACCCTCCGTCAGAACTCAGGCTGGGTTCAGTTCTACACTCACTGGGACCTTGAAGTCCCGTGCAGTAGTGGTTTCTTTACAAAGATGGCGGCTGTAAAACAGGGCCTGGGTCTAGTGTAATATAAACAGAGACGGTATCTAGTGTAATATAATCATCATCATAGGCAGTCCCTCACTTGCATTCACATAGAAACATAGAAAATAGGTGCAGGAGTAGACAATTCGGCCCTTCGAGCCTGAACCACCATTCAATAAGATCATTCACCTCAGTACCCCTTTCCTGCTTTCTCTCCATACCCCTTGATAGTTTTAGCCATTAGAGCCATATCTAACTCCTTCTTGAATATATCCAACGAACTGGCATCAACAACTCTCTGCGGTAGGGAATTCCACAGGTTAACAACTCTCTGAGTGAAGAAGCTTCTCCTCATCTCAGTACTAAATGGCTTACCCCTTATCCTTAGATGATGCCCCCTGTTCTGGACTTCCCCAACATCGGGAACATTATTCCTGTATCTAACCTGTCCAGTCGTGTCAGAATTTTATATGTTTCCACGAGATCCCCTCTCATCCTTCTAAACTCCAGTGAATCCAGGCCTAGTCAATCCAGTCTTTCCTCATATGTCAGTCCTGCCATCTCGGGAATCAAGTCTGGTGAATCTTCACTGCACTCCCTCAATAGCAAGAACATCCTTCCTCAGATTAGGCGATCAAAACTGAACATAATATTCCAGGTGAGGTCTCACTAAGGCCCTGTACAACTGCAGTAAGACCTCCCTGCTCCTATTCTCAAATCCCCTAGCTATGAAGGCCAACATACCATTTGCCTTCTTCACTTGCCTGCAGTACCTGCATGCCAACTTTCAATGACTGATGTACCATGACACCCAGGTCTCATTGCACCTCCCCTTTTCCTAATCTGCCACCATTCAGATAATATTCTGCCTTCCTGTTTTTGCCACCAAAGTGGATAACCTCACATTTATCCACATTATACTGCATCTACCATCCACTTTCCCACTCGCCTAACCTGTCCAAGTCACCCTGCAGCCTCTTAGCGTCCTCCTCACAGCTCACACCGCCACACAGCTTAGTGTCGTCTGCAAACTTGGAGATATTCCTTCATCCAAATCATTAATGTACATTGTAAATAGCTGGGGTCCCAGCACTGAATCCTGCGGCACCCCACTAGTCACTGCCTGCCATTCTGAAAAGGACCCATTTATCCCGACTCTCTGTTTCCTGTCTGCCCAACCAGTTCTCTATCCACTTCAGTACCATTGGCCTTAATTTTGCACACCGATCTCTTGTGTGGTACCTTGTCAAAAGCCTTTTGAAAGTCCAAATAAACCACATCCACTGGTTCTGCCTTGTCCACTCTACTAGTTACATCCTCCAAAAATTCTAGAAATTTGTAAAGCATGATTTCCCTTTCATAAATCCATGCCGACTTGGACTGATCCTGTCACTGCTTTCCAAATGCGCTGCTATTTCATCTTTAATAATTGATTCCAACATTTTCCCCACTACTGATGGCAGGCTAACCAGTCTATAATTACCCGTTTTCTCTCTCCCTCCTTTCTTAAAAATTGTTACATTAGCTACCCTCCAGTCCATAGGAACTGATCCAGAGTCGATAGACTGTTGGAAAATGATCACCAATGCATCCAGTATTTCGAGGGACACTTCCCTAAGTACTCTGGCATGCAGACTATCAGGTATGGCGAGAAAGTAGGAATGGGGTACTGAAGTTGCATGTTCAGCCATGAACTCATTGAATGGTAGTGCAGGCTCGAAGGACCGAATGGCCTACCCCTGCACCTATTTTCTATGTTTCTATATCCCGGGATTTATCGGCCTTCAATCCCATCAATTTCCCTAACACAATTTCCTGCCTAATAAGCATTTTCTTCAGTTCCTCCTCCTCACTGAACCCTCGGTCCCCTAGTATTTCCGGAAGGTTATTTGTGCCTTCCCTCGTGAAAACAGAATCAATCAATTTGTTCAACTGGTCCGCCGTTTCTTTGTTCCCCATTATAAATTCACCTGAATCTGACAGCAAGTTTGTCTTCACTAATCTTTTTCTTTTCACATATCTATAGAAGCTTTTGCAGTCAGTTTGTATGTTCCCAGCAAGCTTCCTCTCGTACTCTATTTCCCCCCTCCTAATTAAACCCTTTGTCCTCCTCTGCTGGATTATAAAATTCTCCAAGTCCTCAGGTTTGCTGCTTTTTCTGGCCAATTTATATGCCTCTTCCTTGGATTTAACACTATGCTTAATTTCCCTTCTTAGTCATGGTTGAGCCACCTTCCCCGTTTATTTTTACTCCAGACAGGGATGTACAATTGTTGAAGTTCATCCATGTGATCTTTAAATATTTGTCATTACCTATCCACCGTCAACCCTTTAAGTATCATTCGCCAGTCTATTCTAGCCAATTCACATCTCATACCATCGAAGTTACCTTTCCTTAAGTTCAGGACCCTAGTCTCCGAATTAACTGTGTCACTCTCCATCTTAATAAAGAATTCTACCATATTATTGTCACTCTTCCCCAAGGGGCCTCGCACAAGATTGCTAATTAGCCTATCTGTTCCATTTAATATCTTGAAAACGTTGATCAAATCACCCCTGAACCTTTTAAATTCTGGAGAATACAACCCTAGTTTGTGTAATCTCTCCCGTTACTTGAAGTCTGGGTACCTTTCTGGTAAACCTTCGCTGCACTCCCTCCAAGGCCAATATATCCTTTTTAAGGTGTGGAGCCCAGAACTGCTCACAGGACTCCAGGTGTGGTTTATCCAGGGTTTTGGACAGCTGCAGCATAACTTCTGCCCCCCTGTAGAAGAGGGTAAAAGTTATTGGCTTCTGGTTAAACAACACCTCAATTTCAAAATTCTCATCCTTGTGTTCAAATCCCTCCATGGCCTCACCTCTCCCTATCTCTGTAATCTCCAGCTGCAGCATAACTTCTACCCTCCTGTGTCCTAGTCATAGGAACACACGGCTCCACGTCCTTATTCAAACAGAGTTCTCTGCCGGTATACTCATTGGGGTTTAGAAGAATCTTATTGAAACGTATAAGGTTCTGAGGGGGCTTGACAGGATAGATGCAGAGAAGATGTTTCACCTCGTGGGCATAGTTTCAGAATAAGGGGTCGCCCATTTAAAACAGAGAAAAGGAGGACTTTCTTCTCTGAGGGTCGTGAATCTGGAATTCTCTGCCCCAGAGAGCTGGGGAGGCTGGGTGAGGGGCACCAGTAAATGGGGGGTGGGGGGGGGGGGATAGGGGAGGGGCACCAGTAAATGGGGGATGGGGAAAGGCTCCAGTAAATGAGGGATAGGGGAGGGGCACCAGTAAATGGGGGATAGGGAAGGGGCATCAGTAAATGGGGGATAGGGGAGGGGCACCAGTAAATGGGGGATGGGGAAAGGCTCCAGTAAATGGGGGATAGGGGAGGGGCACCAATAAATGGGGGATAGGGGAGGGGCACCAATAAATGGGGGATGGGGAAAGGCTCCAATAAATGGGGGATAGGGGAGGGGCATCAGTAAATGGGGTATAGGGGAGTGACACCAGTAAATGGGGGCAGGGGACAGGGGAGGGGCTCCAGTAAATGGGGGATGGGGAAAGGCTCCAGTAAATGAGGGATAGGGGAGGGGCACCAGTAAATGGGGGATAGGGAAGGGGCATCAGTAAATGGGGGATAGGGGAGGGGCACCAGTAAATGGGGGATGGGGAAAGGCTCCAGTAAATGGGGGATAGGGGAGGGGCACCAATAAATGGGGGATAGGGGAGGGGCACCAATAAATGGGGGATGGGGAAAGGCTCCAATAAATGGGGGATAGGGGAGGGGCATCAGTAAATGGGGTATAGGGGAGTGACACCAGTAAATGGGGGCAGGGGACAGGGGAGGGGCTCCAGTAAATGGGGGAGTGGGGATGGGCACCAGTAAATGGGGGAGCAAAGGAGAGGGGCACCATTAAATAGGGGGATAGGGGAGGGGCACCAGTAAATGTGAGAATAGGGAAGGACACCAGTAAATGGGGGATAGAGAAGGGGCACCAGTAAATGGGGGCGATAGGGGAGGGGCACCAGTAAATGGGGGATAGGGGAGGGGCACCAGTAAATGGAGAATGGGGAAAGGCTCCAGTAAATGGGGGATAGGGGAGTGGCATCAGTAAATGGTGGATAGGGGAGGGGCATCAGTAAATGGGGTATAGGGGAGTGACACCAGTAAATGGGGGCCAGGAGACAGGGGAGGGGCTCCAGTAAATGGGGCAGTGGGGAGGGGCACCAGTAAATGGGGGAGCAAAGGAGAGGGGCACCATTAAATAAGGGGATAGGTGAGGGGCACCAGTAAATGTGAGAATAGGGAAGGAACCAGTAAATGGGGGATAGAGGAGGGGCACCAGTAAATGGGGGCGATAGGGGAGGGGCACCAGTAAATGGGGGATAGGGGAGTGGCACCAATAAATGGGGGCGATAGGGGAGGGCACCAGTAAATGGGACAATGATGTTTGAGAGTGAAAGAAGGTCAGAATGTTTTCATGGATTAAAAATAGAACTAAGGAGCTTCCCCTGTAGGCTAAGTTGGTAGATATTGGAATACGCAAACTAGAAAGGTCAGAGGTACAATACCTGGTCTGTGTTGAGTTCAGCAATCGGGAGTCAGGATAGCAGTAATGCACTAAGAGGCCAGCAGCAAGGTCGGGACCCGAGGCCAGTATAAATGCGGTAACCAACCACCACAGCGTGAGCGGCTGGAGAGAGTGCAGAAAAACGCAGCAGAGGCTGCGCATGGAGAGCAATGTACGGGAACTTGAGCCGGGGGGCCTGGGGTACAGGGTCAGTATTCTATGGACAAATACACAAGCTGAAAAACTTGGACCGAGGACCTGAGGGAGGGAGGGAGGGAGGGAGGGGGTTAGTAGGAATGTGTGTGTGTGTTCGGCCCATGCAACAGAGCCTGGTCTCCAATCGTCTTGGATATCCTTGCCATTGTACCAAGACCTTGCTCTGTCAAGCCCGTGTGGTGGCTGGTGTGCAACGTTGAAAGAATTCATGCACAGGTATCTTCCAACCTTTAAAATGAAGTTCTGGACCTGGCCGCATTGGTCTCATCAGTCACCTTAGTGTGGAAGCAAGTTATCCCCGATTCCGGGGGACTGCCTAAGAAGAATATATTTAAGGAGATAGACAGATATTTGAAAGAGATGGGAGTGAAGGGTTTTGGGGAGCGGGCCGGGAAGTGGAGTTGAGGCCAGGATCTGACCAGCCATGATCTTATTGAATGGTGGAGCAGGCTCGAGGTGCCAAATGGCCGACTCCTGCTCCTATTTCTTATGTTCTTAGATACTCACTAAAAAGTATTCTGGCTGCTTCTCTTGTGCACGCCTCATGATTTGGAGCAATGTGGTCCCTCCAGGCACCTTCAGAGTAGTCGAATGGATGCAGGACTGCGAGCACGACACCTTGTCGGTTACGATGTAATCCACAGTGATCTCTCCAGGATTGGCCGCGGGCAGGATTGCAGTCTAAATGAGAGGGCGCTTCAGATATGTAAGCATGTCATTGAAGCAGCCTTCTCGTGCAGCAACAGGTTAAGGGTAGGTTTCTGGCTCCCCTTCTCTGGATACATGAATGGTGGCACAGCAGTTATCTGGAGCAGTAATCCAGAGAACGCCAGTTCAGATCCTGTCACGGGTAACAGAAGGAGGCCCATTCGGCCCCTCGAGCCAGCTCCGCCATTCAATCAGATCCCCTCATGGGCTCCGGGGCGGGTAATGTCACGGATTTAAAAACCTCATCCTCATGGTCAAATCCCTCCATCGGTCTCACCCCTCCCTATCTCTGTAAACTCCTCCAACTTACACCCTCTCTCTCTCTCTCTGTAACCTCCTCCAGCCCCTACACCGCTCCCTATCGCTGTAACCTCCTCCAGCCCTACACCCTCTCTCTCTGTAACCTCCTCCAACCCCTATACCCCTCCCTATCTCTGTAACCTCCTCCAACCCTATACCTCTCCCTATCTCTGTAACCTCCTACAACCCTACAACCCTCCCTATCTCTGTAACCTGCTCCAGCCCTACAACCCTCCCTATCTCTGCAACCTGCTCCAGTCCTACACCCCTCACTATCTCTGTCACCTTTCCCAACCCTACACCCCTCCCTATCTCTGTAACCTCCTCCAAACCTCCAACCCTCCCTATCTCTGTAACCTGCTCCAGCCCTACTCCCCTACCTATCTCTGTAACCTCCTCCAGCCCTGTACTCCTCCCTCTCTCTGTAACCTCCTCCAACCCTACACCCCTCCCTATCTATGTAACCTCTTCCAGCCCTACAACCCTCCCTATCTCTGTAACCTCCTCTAGCCCCTACATCCCTCCCTATCTCTGTAACCTCCTCCAGCCCCTGCACCCCTCCCTCTCTCTGTAACCTCCCCCAACCCTACACCCCTCCCTATCTCTTCTGTGGCTCAGTGTCACATGTATCTGTTGTGTCCTGTAACACTGCTGTGAAGCACCTTGGCATGTTTTACTACGTTAAAGGCGCTCGAAAACAAAAGTTATTATTAATACTGCAGGAGTGAGGGATTGACTGTGTTGGGAGTTCGGCGCAGGCGCACTGCGAGCGTTCCCGTCCTCAGCACCAACGCCACCTGGTACGTCACAGACTATGTGGGCGAGGCTATGACGTCTCCCGCCTTCAGGCTTGTCTTTTTAACACCCTTTGCCCCTTTAGAATTTTGCTGTAATGTGGCCCTTTTTGCTTTTTGCCTTGTGTTTCTCTGCCCTCCACTTTTACTTTTCCTCTTTCTATCTTTTGCTTCTGCCTCCATTCTACTTTCCTCTGTCTCCCTGCATAGCTTCCCATCCTCCTGCCATATTAGTTTAACCCCTCCCCAACAGCACTAGCAAACACTCCCCCCTAGGACATTGGTTCCGGTCCTGCCCAGGTGCAGACCATTCGGTTTGTACTGGTCCCACCTGCCCCAGAACCGGTTCCAATGACCCAGGAATTTGAATCCCTTCTAGTCAAAACACATTTGCTCTGCAAATTAAACCCAACAGAACGAGGCGCCATGAGATTTTATCTCTCACAGGCGCTCCCTGCCCCTCCGGGGTTTGTGTCGAGCCGTTCCATCTCTAGGACTCACTGTGCAGACTCCAACCTCAGTAATACACAGCCGAATGATCTGCCCACAGGATGGAGGACTTCAGCTTCAACTCGTTGCTACTCGGTCGCTCGGCGATAAAAATGTCCACCGTCCCATCTGGATTTACACTTTGTACAGTTAGTGAGTAAAATATCAACTGCAGCTCCTCACTGGGTCCTGTCTGTACCAGGACATGTCAGGGTTACTGGGACCCGTGTCATCACACTTCACTCCCACTCCCTCCCCGGGTCCTGCCTGTACCAGAACATGTCAGGGTTACTGGGGTCCGTGACATCACACTTCAGTCCCACTCCCCCCCCCCCGGGTCCTGCCTGTACCAGGATATGTCAGGGCTATTGGGACCCATGACATCACACTTCAGTCCCACTCCCTCCCCGGGCCCTGCCTGTACCAGGATATGTCAGGGTTACTGGAGCCCATGACATCACACTTCAGTCGCACTCCCTCCCCGGGTCCTGCCTGTTCCAGAACATGTCAGGGTTACTGGGACACTTCACATCAAACTTCAATCCCACTCCCTCCCTGGGTTGTACCTGTACCAGAACATGTCAGGGTTACTGGGACCCTTCACATCGCACTTCAGTCCCACTCCCTCCCCGGGCCCTGCCTGTACCAGAACATGTCAGGGTTACTGGGGCCACTGACATCACACTTCAGTCCCACTCCCTCCCCGGGAAATCTGGATACAGTGACGGGATTCTGGCGGATACTCTGTGAGCTCATGTCTGGGAAAGAGACGGGGAGAGGAGGAGATGAGTGAGCATGGCCATTCTGTGGATGGGAGAAATACAGAAAGATACATCTTTTATTTTAATCTGTTCTCTCAATGAGTAAAGGAGCGAGAACAGGAGGTTGGGTATTGTGAGAAACCAACCTGTTCTTCTCCACTCATTCACAAAAACATGAAGAGCCTTTCTTTCTTTATTTCTTTCTTTCCTTCTTTCCTTCATTTATTTTCCTTCCCTTCACTTCCTTTCCTTCCTTCCCTCCTTCCCACCCGCCGCACTATCCTATCCAACACACCCAGGGCAGGTACAGCATGGGTTTGATACAGAGTAAAGTTCGGTCTACACTGTCCCATCAAACACTCCCAGGACAGGTACAGCACAGGTTAGATAGAGTAAAGCTACCTCTGCACTGTCCTATCAAACACTCCCAGGGCAGGTACAGCAAGGGTTAGATGCAGAGTAAAGCTCCCTTTACACTGTCCCATCAAACACTTCCAGGGCAGCTACAGCACGGCTCCCTCTCCATGCTCATCCCCTTCTGCTGCTAAAGCCCTCCAGGCTTTTGTCACTTCCAGGCAGGACCTATCCAATGCTGTCCTGTCCCGATTCCCATCTTGCTCCCTCCATAATCTTAAACTCACCCAAACTCTGCTGCCCATAACCTAACTCGCACTGTCCCTTTCACACTTCACTCTTTGTCTGTTGAATTACATTGGTTCTCTGTCCAGCAATCTGTCGATTATAAAATTCTCATTCTCGTGTTCAAATGCCTCCATATGGTCACCCCTGCCCTATCTATGAAACCTCCTCCAACCCCATGATCCTCCCAGAACTAGGTCCCTTGATTTTTGTGGTATATATCAATGATTTAGACGTGAATGTTGGGGGTATGATTAAAAAGATTGCAGGTGATACAAAAATTGGCTGTGCAGTTATAAAGAAGAGGAAATCTGCAGACTGCAAGAAGATAGCAAGGGACTGGTCTGGTGGGCAGAACAGTGGAAAATGGAATTCAATCCGGAGAAGTGTGAGTTAATGCATTTGGGGAGGGCTAACAATTAAATGGTGGGACACTGAAAAGTGTAGAGGAACAAAGGGACTTTGGAGTGCATGTCCACAGATCCCTGAAGATTGCATGTGGGGTAGATTAGGTGGTTAAGAAGGCACACGGAATGCTTGCCTTTATTAGCCGAGGCATAGAATATAACAGCAGATAGGTTATGCTTGAACCATATAAAACATTACTTAGGCCACAACTAGAGTACTGCGTACAGTTCTGGTCACCACATGATAGGAAAGATGTGATTGCACCAGAGTGGGTACAGAGGAGATTTACAAGGATGTTGCTTGGACTGGATAACTTTTGCTATAAGTAAAGATTGGAGAGACTAGGGTTGTTTTCTTTGGAACAGAGGTGACTGGCGGGAGCCCTAATTGAGGAATACAACATTATGAGCGGCCTAGCTAGAGTGGATAAGAAGGATTTATTTCCCTTAGCAGAGGGGTCAACAGCCAGATGGCATAGAGGTTTAGAGGGGATTTGAGGACAAATTATTTCACACAGAGGGTGGTAGGGGTCTGGAACACATTGCCTGAAATGGTGGTAGAGGCAGAAACTCTCACCACATGTAAAAAGTATTTGAATATTCACTTGAAGTGCCGTAACCTACAGACCTACAGACCAAGAGCTGGAAAGTGGGAGTCGGCTGGATAGCTCTTGGTCGGCTGGCATGGACACGATGGGCCAAATGGCCTCCTTCCATGCTATAAATTTCTATGTTTGTATGAACTCTGCATTGCAGATTCTCTAGTCTCTTGTGCATCCTTCACTTTCTTCACCCCACCATTGGCAACCGTGCCTTTAGTAGTCTGCGCCCCAATCTCTGGAATTCCCTTCCTAAACCTTTCCATTATGCTCCTCCTTTAAGACCATCCTTATAAACGATCTCTGACGACACTTTTGGTAACCTGTACTCATGTCTCCTTCTTTGGTTCGGTATAATTTTTTGTCTGATTACGCTCATGTGAAGCAACTTGGGGCAATTTACTAAGTTGACAGCGCTATATAAATGATTGTGGTTGTTGTTGTTGTTGTTGTTGTAGTAATGAGCAGTCCATCCTGGCCAATCCCCTCTCCACATTTAGTTAGATGGTTTGGTGCATTTATAAAGATCAGATGGGTTTAGCTGCAGCAATCCCTCTATTGTATTGATCAGACCCTCCTGGTCAGTCTCCCACATTTATCTAGGTGGTTCGATCCATTTACACTGATCAGGGTTGGGCTGTACTGAATCCATTAGTGGTACTGAACCGCTGATCACCGCAGTCCACTGGTGCAGCACAGGAAAGGAATCCAACCGTGATTCACAACGTGTTCATCTGTAAACAGCTCAGTGACTGTTCTGAACTAACGGGCCCTCAACTGCTCCCTGCAGAGTTCACCGTGTCAGGCCGGACTCGGTCAGTGCCGGAAAGAAGTCAGGATGTGGTGGCTCCGAAAGGGTTTGCGATAATGGTATCAACAAGAGCGAGGGATGTGAGGCATCGTTTTAATATCCCACAGTGCAGATTATCTGCCTTGCTGGGAGAGAATAAACAACTGATTGACCGCCGGAGCGATGAGAGCCCTGACCACAAATGGGAGCATGATTAGAAGAATGCAGAGGTGGAGAATATTTCCCCTTTGGATGGTGCCAGCTCCAGCTCGCGGGGTTGTGCTGAATATTCGACTGTCCTGTAAAAAGAGCGCATGTCCTTCAGCTGCCAGGACGAAAGAATGAGTTGACACTGAAACCCCGCCTGGGAGTTAAAAAACCGTCAGCTCCAGTTTTATTGGTCAATTACATGTCGTGATGCAACGTGCCCAATTCATTCACGAGAATCTACTCCATAAAACTCAGAACGAACCATTGTGTGCTTTCCGGCAATCCAAACAATACAATAAAATGGGCATTGAGTCGGCGGCAGTCGGGTTGGGAGGATGTGGTGCGCAGACTAAAGAAAGGCTCTCAACCAGCAATCATACAGCGGGCCAGGGGAGGGCGCCAGAGAGCCACGCCCACCCGATGCAGGTACAGAGACCCACCGGTGGGGAAAGAGCCCGACGGCGGTTGAGTCCTTACCAGCAGATGGCGCCAGGGAGCCTCGCCTGCCACAAGTGCAGTGACCCAGCGACAGGGAAAGTAACTGAGGGCGGATCAACCCCTGGGCGGTGCGGAGAGAGAACAATGAATGGAGGGAACATTGGACGAGTTCCGTTGCTCCATTCGGATCCTGCTAAACCTGTTTTACTCTGTGCGCTCTGTGTAGGCGTACTTTACTCCCGACTATGGAAAGACAAACATCTGACCCGGGGGCTGGATTTCATCCCTTGGCTCTTAGCCATCCAGAGTGACCCGGCCGTGATCCCGGCAGAGTTTTCTCTGGGTTTCCCAAATCCAATATGTGGCAGAAGCACACGGTCCAGTTACTGCCCGATATTGGGATCCCGCCTTGGGTGGAGGCGGGGCGGGGAATCTGGCGGTGAAATCACTGCAGCAATGACATGGGTAATGCAGCATTTCAGTTGTGAAACTTTCTAGACCACAACAGTGTCTGAGGAAGCTGGTTCTTCTCACATTGAAGCCTCACATTCGCACACTCTTCGGCTTGTTCTTACTGTGTGAAATACAACACAGGACCACCCTGTCTCATGGTCCTGAGGACAAAAAGCTGATGGCGAATACAGCCCAGGACCAGTGGGAGGAGGTTGTCTTTGGCAGTGAGTGTCACCCCCAGCTCCACCTGGAGTCCGCTCCAAGTGTTGCTCACTGTCTGGAAGGAGAAGAATTCCTGAGATCAGTCCTAAGTTTATCTTCACTCAGTGTTACCCTATGTCCCAGAATCCTTCTCTCACAATTTGACTTAAAGTGATGTTTCGAAGTCCCACTTTTCCACCCACATAACCACCTTTTTCTGAGCTCCTTCCAGCTTCTCCTTTTCAGTCTGTGCAGCCCATGTTTCCCCAGTCTACCTCACACCTCAATCCTTTGACACCAGCATCAGCCTTTGTCCCTTACCCGCACCGCCTCCAGTGCCTGGATGTCTCCCCAGCACCTTGCAGACAATGAGCCATCCAGAAAATGGTCAGGACTGAGCAGACATCCCGCTAAACCTCCAGAGGCAAATCTCCTCGCAAACAGCAACCTGTCAAGTGGTGAGAGAACACCAGCAGCGGGAGATAGAGTATAAACAGGGACAGCGAATAACAATTGGGATCCAAGTGTGAGGAGCCAGTGTCTCAGAGACTGGCTAAGATTGTGGGTACACATTGTCCGAGTGTGAGGAGCCAGTGTCTCAGAGATTGGATGAGACTGTGGACACACAGTGTCCGAGTGTGAGGAGCCAGTGTCTCAGAGACTGGGTGAGATTGTGGGTACACAGTGTCCAAGTGTGAGGAGCCAGTGTCTCAGAGATTGGATGAGACTGTGGACATACAGTGCCCGAGTGTGAGGAGCCAGTGTCTCAGAGACTGGGAGCAGAAAATGTTCCTGAAACCAGTCTGAAGTCCTGCTGTGAACTTAAATCTGGACCAGGCCTGGCTCGGATCATTCTCCTTCTGGATTAGTGCAGAACTGCCAGCAACACTGATCCGAAATCTTTATCAAGGAACATTTTAATCCTAATTGCAATTTCATCTACTCCAGTAATATATCATTGACAGTCTGGAATAAGGAATATTATAATCTTTCATACAAACATCCTTCCATTAAGCAAACGCCAATGCTGTGAATTAAATTTGAGCTGACAGGTTGTGTTTCCCACTGTGAGAAGGAACGGCCTGCTCTATCCTCAGACACGCTGGTCCTGCTGCTGTTCCATGTTTTAGAATCGAACAGAACCCATTGTCTCCCCGGTTACATCAGTTGTGGCCATGGTCCACAGGAAGGAAGTCCTGGTGTCTGCCCCACATCTCCCCGCACAGTACAGAGGGGACATCGTGTGCTGGGATTGGTAAACTCCATCCTTCTTGTTTTATTATTTCATAAAATCAGCGATAATTCTTTATATTATCAGCCCACACCACAGAAAATTGGTTGCAATTTACCAAAATTCCCTGGATTCTGGGGAGGTGCCAGCAGATTGAAAAACTGCAAATGTAATGTCCCTATTTAAAAAAGGAGGCAGACAAAAAACAGGAAACTATAGACCAGTTAGCCTAACAGCTGTGGTTGGGAAAATGTTGGAGTCCATTATTAAAGAAGCAGTAGCATGACATTTGGAAAAACATAATTCAGCCAGGCAGAGTCCACATGGATTTATGGAAGGAAAGTCATGTTTGACAAACTTGCTGGAATACTTTGAGGTTGTAATGAACAAGGTGGATAAGGGGGAACCAGTGGATATGGTGTATTTGGACTTCCAGAAGGCATTTGACAAGGTGCCACATAAAAGGTTACTGCACAAGATAAAAGGGTATGGGGTAATATATTAGCATGGATAGAGGATTGGCTAACTAATGGAAAACAGAGAGTCGGGATAAATGGTTCATTCTCAGTAACTAGTGGAGTGCCGCAATGATCAGTGCTGGGACCCCAACTATTTACAATCTATATTAATGACTTGGAAGAAGGGACCGAGTGTAACGTGGCCAAGTTTGCTGATGATACAAAGATGGGAGGAAAAGCAATGTGTGAGGAGGACACAAACAACCTGCAAAAGGACATAGAGAGGCTAAGTGAGTGGACAAAAATTTGGCAGATGGAGCAAAAAAAGTTGGAAAGTGTGAGTTTATGAAATTTGGCAGAAAAAAATCAAAGAGCGAGTTATTATTTAAATGGAGAAAAATTGCAAAGTGCTATACTTTCCTCTGAGCCCCTCAATGCCTGATTGCCCGTTCTGAAAAAACGCTAATGTTTGGTGAATAATGCTGGTGAGAATTTCCACTTTTATGTTTAAACTAATTAAAATTAATCACCCGGTAGAAAATGGGCATTGCACCATTATTATTGGCGACTTTCTCGGTGGTTAAGGGGAAACTAAGTAAAATGGGCGATTCTTACTGGAATGGATGGTAAGTATTTAAAATTTCATCCAAGGCTGCAGTTGGGCCGAGGGAGGTGGAAAAACTTTTTTTAAATTCAATTAAAAAAAAATTCATAAAAAGCATTCCCAAGACACTTTTACACCATTTGCCGTTTTAAAATAAAAACAAAATAAAGAACCTCTAACTTACCTTTCTTTGCAGAGTACTCACCTTCCGCCTGTTTAAGTAGTTTTTACAGGGCAGTTCCCTTAGCGATCTGGACAGGCTTCCATTGAGGCCAAATTTACGTCGTGGTGATTTTTCTCGCCATTGCACATCGGCGGTTTGGTCCTGGCAGACATGTTAAGATGTGAGTGATACCATTAAAAAACTAAGGGGGAAACATTCGCCAGGTGGAAAAACAGCTTTACCACCGAGAAAATCACCGAGAACCCACAGAAAATGATAGGTAAATCTAGCCCCAGGTGCCGCAGTACAGCGGGACCTGGGGGTCCTTGTGCATGACACAAAAAAGGTTAATATGCAGGTACAGCAAGTGATCAGGAAGGCCAATGGTATCTCGGCCTTTATTGCAAAGAGGATGGAGCAGAAAAGGAAGGAAGTCTTGCCACAGTTATACGGGGTATTGGTGAGGCTACACCTGGAATACTGCATAAAGTTTTGGTTCCCATATTTAAGAAAGGATATACTTGCTTTAGAGACAGTTCAGAGAAGGTTCACTAGGTTGATTCCGAGATGAGGGGGTTGACTTATGAGGAAAGGTTGAGTAGGTTGGGCCTCTACTCATTGGAATTCAGAAGAATGAGAGGTGTATAAGATTATAAGGGGGCTTGACAAGTGGATGCAGCGAGGATGTTTCCACTGATAGGGGAAACTAGAACTAGGGGGCATAATCTTAGAATAAGGGGTCACCCATTTAAAACTAAGATGAGGAGGAATTTATTTTCTCAGAGGGTTGCAAATCTGTGGAATTTTCTGCCTCAGAGAGCTGTGGAAGCTGGGTCATCGAATAAATTTATGACAGAGATAGACAGTTTCTTAACCAATAAGGGAATAAGGGGTTGTGGTGAGCAGGCAGGGAAGTGGACCTGAGTCGATGATCGGATCAGCAATGATCTAATTAAATGGCGGACCAGGCTCGAGGGGCTGTATGGCCTACTCCTGTTCCTATTTCTTATGTTCTTATGTTATTACAATGTGGTACCATACACACAACAATGCCTTGTTATTACCTCATGTGTGTCCTTAATGTGAACCATTACAACCCAGAATAGATGGCAGTTACACCTGATTTGGGCAGCTGGAATTGCTGTTTATATTTGTTAACAGACCGTTTTTTGTCTATTCGGTAACATTGCACCGGTGTGCCGTGGCTGCAGTGTGTACCATCTACAAGATGCCGCAACTTGTCAAGGCTTCCATCACCTAGACCTGGGGTGGGCAATTATTTGGGCGGGAGAGCCACTTAACGAGTTTTGTTGAGCTGTTGAGGGCTGCCCACCAATGTTGGCCCTAAGGCACGTGGCCGCACGGTCAAGCTACAATCGTGCGGTCCCACGCAGGCTGCTCCCCAGGTCCTGTCGCTGGAAGTGACACTGCACATGTGCGACTGCCTAGTGGCTGAGCAGCAAATTTAAAGGGAACGTACGCAGAAAAAGATTTAGAGGGAACATTTGATAAACATGAACATTGCATAAACATAAATTCAGATCGTAGTCAGATGCTATATTACATACACATGAATTCAATACTGCCTAGAAATGAATCAAAGATAAAAGTTGAAAATGTTGTGGTATCTTCTGTTCTTTGTAAATCATTGTCATCATCATAGTCAGTCCCTCGAAATCGAGGAAGACTTACTTCCACTCTAAAAGTGAGTTCTTAGGTGACTGAAAAGTCCAATATGGGAATTACAGTCTCTGTCACAGATAAGACAGACAGTCGTTGAAGGAAAGGGTGGGTGGGGAGTCTGATTGGCTGCGCTCTCTTTCCTCTGCTGCACTTGTTTTCTGCATGCTCTCAGCGACGAGACTCGAGGTGCTCAGCGCCCTCCTGGATGCACTTCCTCCACTTAGGGTGATCTTTGGCCAAGGACTCGCAGGTGTCGGTGGGGATGTTGCACTTCATCAAGGAGGCTTTGAGGGTGTCCTTGAAATGTTTCCTCTGCCCACCTTGGGCTTGCTTGCCATGTAAGAGTTCCGAGTAGAACGCTTGCTTTGGGAGTCTTGTGTCAGGCATATGAGCAATGTGGCCTGCCCAATGGAACTGGTCGAGTGTGGTCAGTGCTTTGATGCTGCAGATGAAAGCTGCAAGAGAAATGCAGGGAACAGCACCAACCCTTGTACATTGCCTTCTTGGACCTTACAAATGCCTTTGACACTGTCAACCGCGAGGGACTATGGATCGTCCTCCTCCGTTTTGGCTGCCATCAAAAGTTTGTCACCATCCTCCACCTGCTCCATGATGACATGATCCTGACCAACGGATTCATCACAGACCCAAGCCACGTCCGGACCGGGGTGAAGCAGGGCTGCGTCATCACGCCAACCCTCTTCTCGATCTTCCTCGCAGTAATGCTCCACCTCACACTCAACAAGCTCCCTGCTGGAGTGGAACTAAACTACAGAACCAGTGCAACCTGTTCAACCTTCGTCGTCTCCAGGCCAGATCCAAAACTGTCCCAACCTCTGTAAATCAGTGCTGTGAAACAGAACTGTACCCTCTTTAGAGCCTGTGTCAGCATTAATTCCCCATCTCAGTCATCCTCATGTCCCTCTGCAAAGATTACTAATGCCGTCCCAATTGATGCCAGATGAGAACTTCCCTGTCGTCATACTATGGATACCGGCAGAAGATGCAGCGCCGGCCACTTTCTTCAGTAAAAGATCTGTGGAGATGAGCAGCCATGACCCTACTCTAAATTGGATAGGGCATATTCTAGTATGCAGTGCATTCTGGGTACATACGTCCGCCATTGGGGTCCAGATTCACCGAATGGATCCTTTTAATCGGCCGGGGAGAATCGATTTTGCGAATTATTTTGAACGAAGTATTGCTATGGTTTTTCCTTGGCTGCAGTTCGGTTCTGTCTCTGACCCATGATAAGTGAAAGTGGATAGACGAATGTACAGCTCGAGCTCCGGCTCGCGTTCTATTTCTGTCCCATCCAGCGGGACGGATAGAATGTCTTGGCGGGCCGGATATGGCCCACGGAGCGTATTTTGCCCACCACTGCTCTACACTGTTCCATCAAACACAACCAGGACACGTACAGCATGGATTACATACAGTGTAAAGCATATTTAAACTACGCATCAAACACTCCCAGGTCAGGTACAGTATGTGTTAGATACAGTGTAAAGCATATTTAAAGTGGTCATAAAACACTCCCACGTCAAGCCCAGCATCAGATAGATACTGAGTAAAGCTCCCTCTAATCTGTCCCATGAAATCCTCCCAGGTTAGGTAAAGGTCCCTCTACAAACTCCTATCAAACACTCCCAGGGCAGGTACAGCACGGACTAGATACAGCGTAAAGCTCCCTCTACATAAGATGTGAAATCAGTTATTTTCTGTATCATTTATCATTTTTAAAATCTGATTTAGTAAAAATCGTCCACAAATATTGCATATGACAGGTTCGACAGAGAGAGGAACCAGTGAGTGTACAACTGAACCCAGTCACTATTTCTCCTTCATTTACAGACACTCCCTGTCCAGTCACGATTTTTCCTTCATTTAGACACTCCCTAACGAGTCCCCATTCTTGCTTCATTTGCAGATGCTCCCTGACCAGTCCCCATTTCTTCATTTATAGATGCTCCCTGACCAGTCACCATTTCTCCTCCATTTACAGACGTTCCCTGACTGGTTTCCATTTTTCCTTCATTTACAGATGCTCCCTCACCAGTCACCATTTCCAGACACTCCCTGACCAGTCAACAATTCTCCATTTACAGACGCTCCCTCACCGGTCTCCTTCATTTACAGATGCTCATTTCCTCCCTCTCCTGGAGTTTGCCACGGGGCCACTTTGTGGACCTTTCTGTTGTGGCTTTAAACAGATGAAACCCTGTGGTGTGGAGCAAACATTGCAACATTTGGTAGTGAAATGGATTCATTCAGGTCAGACAGTAGGGATTATTGCAGAAAATAACATAGTGTAGTGAGAAAGGAAATGCAGTGGATGTTGTGCAGATGGATTGGCAAAACGTGTTTGATAAGGTGCCAGACGGGAGGCTTGTTTATCAAATGAAGGCTCACGATATTAAAGGGAGTGGGGCAGTGTGGACAGGAAGTTGGGTAAAAGGCAGAAAACAGAGAGTAGTGGTTAATGGATGTCCTTCAGACTGGAGGGATGTAAACAGTAGTGTCCCCAGGATCAGTGTTGGGACCATTGCTCTTAATATAGAGACAGGATCTGGACTGGGGCATATGATCAAACTTTCCAGATGACACCAAATCTGGGACCATGACCAACTGTGAGGACTGCAAGTGACTTCTGTGTGAATACACAAGTTAGTAAATGGGTTTGGTAGATGTCAGATGAAATTAATGCAGAGAAATATGAGGTGATATATTTTGGGAGAAGACAATGGTCAGAAAAGTAGATTTAATGGTAAAAATGTAAAAGGAGTAGAGTGGAACAGTAAAGAGTTGTCAGATTCTAGCTAATGCTATGTGATATTAATTAGCAGGTTTGAGAATCCAGTGTCAGCAATTTTAATAAGAAATATAAGATGAGCAGATTTTCTGCCCAGTACTGTATCTTGTACTGATCCATCAATCAGAGTAAACATGCAAGTCCCACGTGTCCACAGTAACTGACATGAGGTTAGCCTGCTGGATGGAACCGCGGGCATCCTGAGCTTGATCTCCGGTGTCTCCAGTCCTGACTGCCCGCTTACATCAGTCTCCCCTTACTTTTATACCGTGCAGTGATCCACTTCTGGCACTGGACTCTTCTTTGCTGGGTTTTGGCAGGAAACAAGGAAAAGACAGGTGGAACTTGAACACATTTCCTGGATCCCAGCAGATACTTTTCTTCAGTAATGTTCTCAATATCGCTAAACTTCTCTGCTTACTGTTAATTATATTATTTCTTATAGTTTCACAATTAAAGGTGTAAACATCGCACATTATAATCTAATCTATTACCCACTCTGATTTAAGCTTATATTGTGGTCAATAACAGAAAAACCTTGCTCTTTCCCCTGATCTGATTAGAATTTCCAACTAGCCGATTCTGTGGAATAGAATGTCTTACCAGTGTTGCCATGGGTCTGCTAATTCCCAAGGGCAGATCAGACAAAGTGCTTTTAGTGGGAGGCCCAGCAGTGAAAGTAAAACCAAACCAAAGGGAACAAATAAAGATTTAAACCAAAGGAACAGGAAACGGAACAATGGGAAAAAAACACAACTGGCCCAAAAGTGGGATTAATTTCCCCAAAAGGTCGGTCTAGACAGTTAGAAACTCCTCATGGTGACTGTGTGCCTGCAGGACTTGGCTTCACTCCAGTGTTTAAAGGCACAGAGCGCTGGCCTCACACTCAGGGGAAATGCGTGGGAATTCCAGGGGCAGTGAGGACACGCCCAGAAATACCCCAGAGCAGTGAAAGCACTGGGCCCCAGCACATGCTCAGGGGAAAACCCCGGGAAAGGGTAAAGCCAGCATGCCCACTCTGAACCCAGTTTGCTGCTCCCTCTGTGCCCAGCACTGCCTGCACCCCCGGCACACGGAAGTGGAATTTCAGCCTCAGTGTTACAAGTTTTATCGGTTACAGGCTGGAGAGAGGAATAGTTCACACTGACACCGAGCTGTGTGATTGGTTCAGTCTGCGTATGACTGACGGGCACTTTTGAGTGGTCAGGTATTCAAATTCCCAGTAACTCTAATCCCAGATATAAGAGAGGGGAGATCTGTGTTTAAATCAAAGAGTCTCCTTGCAGATTCTCTGAGAGAAGGAACTGGTCAGCTTTAAACACCAGAAAGAGAAAAAATGTTAGAAATTTCCAATTAGCAGTTTTTGATCAATATCGACTCCCACAGGGATGGGGAATTCTAGAATAGGGAGGAACGGGTCACGATTTGAAAGGTACTGAAGGATTCATGGAGCTCTTACATTTGGGATATTTATTTTGTCCACTCGAGGAGTTAGATAACAGACTTCTTGCTGTGAATATAAAGTTGCATTATTGGGCCATGATGTATTTACTTGTTTATATTTGGTTAAATATATTTTCTGAATGGATTTAAATTCAAGACGAGGTTTGCAAGCGTGATGCTCTATTGACACATCGAAGGTGCGAGATGCTGTGGGGCACACGCAAAGTCCAGTAGCTGAAAGTGATTAACAGATTGGGTTTTGTGTTTCGTGATCCCAGGCATGTTACCAATATCATCGCTGCATCCCAAGGATAGGAGAGGTACTCTGGGAGGTATGGGGAGCTGGGACTTGTCCACGAAGTAACTGAAGGTACGAAAACTGAAATAATGTAGAGTTAGAAAGGAGAAAAGGCCCAAAAATGTAGCAGTCAGTAACAGGACATCAATTAGTCACCTCTTATCTTGGAGACATTAAATATTGACAAACTGTGTTATTTGAAATATCAAAATATTAAACTCCAGCTCAGTTAAAAGATTATCAACACCAGCAGAAACAAACTCCAACAGTCAGAATGAACATGATTCAATCCAGGATGTGATTAACAGCAGCAACAACAGCAGAATCCAAACCTTGCAGTCACTTGTGAACTCGCTGGTGTTTCAGCAGGTGGGATGGCTGATTGAACCCCTTCCCACATTCAGAGCAGGTGAACGGTCTCTCCCCAGTGTGAACTCGCTGGTGTCTCAGCAGGTCGGATGACTGAGTGAAACTCTTCCCACATTCAAAGCAGGTGAACGAACGGTCTCTCTCCAGTATGAACTCGCTGGTGTTTCAGCAGGCTGGATGACTGTGCGAATCCCTTTCCACATTCAGAGCAGGTGAACGGCCTCTCCCCAGTATGAACTCGCTGGTGTATCAGCAGGTGAGATGACCGATTGAATCCTTTCCCACACTCAGAGCAAATGAACGGCCTCTCCCCAGTATGAACTCGTTGGTGTATCAGCAGTTCGGATGACTGAGCGAATCCCTTGCCACACACGGAGCAGGTGAACGGCCTCTCCCCAGTATGAATTCGCTGGTGAGTTACAAGGTGGTATGACTGAGTGAATCCCTTCTCACACACTGCGCAGGTGAATGGTCTCTCCCCAGTGTGAACTCGCTGGTGTGTCAGCAGGTTGGATGAATGAATGAAACCCTGCCCACATACGAAGCAGGTGAATGGCCTCTCCCCAGTGTGACTGCACTTGTGTCTCTCCAGGTTAGACGATAGGCTGAAGCCTTGTCCACACACAGAGCAAGTGTACTGTTTCTCCCTGCTGTGAACGTTGCTTTTAGCTTTCATGTTCAAAGGCCGATCATATTTCCGTCCCGATATACCGAGTAACTCCATGAGATCTTGATATGAGATTTGGTTTGAGATTTCCGTCTGCAAATCCTCCCCTTTTGACACCCTGTAAAATTAATTTCAAACAGGAAAAAGGAAGCTTGAGAGAGAGCCTACCAAAACATAAAGGCAGGTTGTGAAATTGAGCTTAATGAATCTGGTCATTTGTAGGGCTGGCACTGGAGAAACATAGAAACATAGAAACATAGAAAATAGGTGCAGGAGTAGGCCATTCGGCCCTTCTAGCCTGCACCGCCATTCAATGAGTTCATGGCTGAACATTCAACTTCAGTACCCCATTCCTGCTTTCTCGCCATACTCCTTGATCCCCCCAGTAGTAAGGACCTCATCTAACTCCTTTTTGAATATATTTAGTGAATTGACCTCAACAACTTTCTGTGGTAGAGAATTCCACAGGGTCACCACTCTCCGGGTGAAGAAGTTCCTCCGCATCTCGGTCCTAAATGGCTTACCCCTTATCCTTAGACTGTGACCTCTGGTTCTGGACTTCCCCAACATTGGGAACATTCTTCCTGCATCTAACCTGTCTAACCCCGTCAGAATTTTAAATGTTTCTATGAGGTCCCCTCTCATTCTTCTGAACTCCAGTGAATACAAGCCCAGTTGATCCAGTCTTTCTTGATAGGTCAGTCCCGCCATCCCGGGAATCAGTCTGGTGAACCTTCGCTGCACTCCCTCAATAGCAAGAATGTCCTTCCTCAAGTTAGGAGACCAAAACTGTACACAATACTCCAGGTGTGGCCTCACCAAGGCCCTGTACAACTGTAGCAACACCTCCCTGCCCCTGTACTCAAATCCCCTTGCTATGAAGGCCAACATGCCATTTGCTTTCTTAACCGCCTGCTGCACCTGCATGCCAACCTTCAATGACTGATGTACCATGACACCCAGGTCTCTTTGCACCTCCCCTTTTCCTAATCTGTCACCATTCACATAATAGTCTGTCTCTCTGTTTTTACCACCAAAGTGGATAACCTCACATTTATCCACATTATATCTCATCTGCCATGCATTTGCCCACTCACCTAACCTATCCAAGTCGCTCTGCAGCCTCACAGCATCCTCCTCGCAGCTCACACTGCCACCCAACTTAGTGTCATCCGCAAATTTGGAGATACTACATTTAATCCCCTCATCTAAATCATTAATGTACAGTGTAAACAGCTGGGGCCCCAGCACAGAACCTTGCGGTACCCCACTAGTCACTGCCTGCCATTCTGAAAAGTACCCATTTACTCCTACTCTTTGCTTCCTGTCTGACAACCAGTTCTCAATCCATGTCAGTACACTACCCCCAATCCCATATGCTCTAACTTTGCACATCAATCTCTTGTGTGGGACCTTGTCGAACGCCTTCTGAAAGTCCAAATATACCACATCAACTGGTTCTCCCTTATCCACTCTACTGGAAACATCCTCAAAAAATTCCAGAAGATTTGTCAAGCATGATTTCCCTTTCACAAATCCATGCTGACTTGGACCTATCATGTCACCTCTTTCCAAATGCACTGCTATGACATCCTTAATAATTGATTCCATCATTTTACCCACTACCGATGTCAGGCTGACCGGTCTATAATTCCCTGTTTTCTCTCTCCCTCCTTTTTTAAAAAGTGGGGTTACATTGGCTACCCTCCACTCCATAGGAACTGATCCAGAGTCAATGGAATGTTGGAAAATGACTGTCAACGCATCCACTATTTCCAAGGCCACCTCCTTAAGTACTCTGGGGTGCAGTCCATCAGGCCCTGGGGATTTATCGGCCTTCAATCCCATCAATTTCCCCAACACAATTTCCCGGCTAATAAGGATTTCCCTCAGTTCCTCCTCCTTACTAGACCCCCCGACCCCTTTTATAACCGGAAGGTTGTTCGTGTCCTCCTTCGTGAATACCGAACCAAAGTACTTGTTCAATTGGTCCGCCATTTCTTTGTTCCCCGTTATGACTTCCCCTGATTCTGACTGCAGGGGACCTACGTTTGTCTTTACTAACCTTTTTCTCTTTACATATCTATAGAAACTTTTGTAATCCGTCTTAATGTTCCCTGCAAGCTTCTTCTCGTACTCCATTTTCCCTGCCCTAATAGAAACATAGAAACATAGAAAATAGGTGCAGGAGTAGGCCATTCGGCCCTTCTAGCCTGCACCGCCATTCAATGAGTTCATGGCTGAACATTCAACTTCAGTACCCCATTCCTGCTTTCTCGCCATACCCCTTGATCCCCCTAGCAGTAAGGACCTCATCTAACTCCTTTTTGAATATATTTAGTGAATTGGCCTCAACAACTTTCTGTGGTAGAGAATTCCACAGGTTCACCACTCTCTGGGTGAAGAAGTTCCTCCGCATCTCGGTCCTAAATGGCTTACCCCTTATCCTTAGACTGTGACCCCTGGTTCTGGACTTCCCCAACATTGGGAACATTCTTCCTGCATCTAACCTGTCTAACCCCGTCAGAATTTTATATGTTTCTATGAGGTCCCCTCTCATTCTTCTGAACTCCAGTGAATACAAGCCCAGTTGATCCAGTCTTTCTTGATAGGTCAGTCCCGCCATCCCGGGAATCAGTCTGGTGAACCTTCGCTGCACTCCCTCAATAGCAAGAATGTCCTTCCTCAGGTTAGGAGACCAAAACTGTACACAATACTCCAGGTGTGGCCTCACCAATGCCCTGTACAACTGTAGCAACACCTCCCTGCCCCTGTACTCAAATCCCCTTGCTATGAAGGCCAACATGCCATTTGCTTTCTTAACCGCCTGCTGCACCTGCATGCCAACCTTCAATGACTGATGTACCATGACACCCAGGTCTCTTTGCACCTCCCCTTTTCCTAATCTGTCACCATTCAGATAATAGTCTGTCTCTCTGTTTTTACCACCAAAGTGGATAACCTCACATTTATCCACATTATACTTCATCTGCCATGCATTTGCCCATTCACCTAACCTATCCAAGTCGCTCTGCAGCCTCACAGCATCCTCCTCGCAGCTCACACTGCCACCCAACTTAGTGTCATCCGCAAACTTGGAGATACTACACTCAATCCCCTCATCTAAATCATTAATGTACAGTGTAAACAGCTGGGGCCCCAGCACAGAACCCTGCGGTACCCCACTAGTCACTGCCTGCCATTCTGAAAAGTACCCATTTACTCCTACTCTTTGCTTCCTGTCTGACAACCAGTTCTCAATCCATGTCAGTACACTACCCCCAATCCCATGTGCTCTAACTTTGCACATCAATCTCTTGTGTGGGACCTTGTCGAACGCCTTCTGAAAGTCCAAATATACCACATCAACTGGTTCTCCCTTATCCACTCTACTGGAAACATCCTCAAAAAATTCCAGAAGATTTGTCAAGCATGATTTCCCTTTCACAAATCCATGCTGACTTGGACCTATCATGTCACCTCTTTCCAAATGCACTGCTATGACATCCTTAATAATTGATTCCATCATTTTACCCACTACCGATGTCAGGCTGACCGGTCTATAATTCCCTGTTTTCTCTCTCCCTCGTTTTTTAAAAAGTGGGGTTACATTGGCTACCCTCCACTCCATAGGAACTGATCCAGAGTCAATGGAATGTTGGAAAATGACTGTCAACGCATCCACTATTTCCAAGGCCACCTCCTTAAGTACTCTGGGATGCAGTCCATCAGGCCCTGGGGATTTATCGGCCTTCAATCCCATCAATTTCCCCAACACAATTTCCCGGCTAATAAGGATTTCCCTCAGTTCCTCCTCCTTACTAGACCCCCCGACCCCTTTTATAACCGGAAGGTTGTTCGTGTCCTCCTTCGTGAATACCGAACCAAAGTACTTGTTCAATTGGTCCGCCATTTCTTTGTTCCCCGTTATGACTTCCCCTGATTCTGACTGCAGGGGACCTACGTTTGTCTTTACTAACCTTTTTCTCTTTACATATCTATAGAAACTTTTGCAATCCGTCTTAATGTTCCCTGCAAGCTTCTTCTCATACTCCATTTTCCCTGCCCTAATCAAACCCTTTGTCCTCCTCTGCTGAGTTCTAAATTTCTCCCAGTCCCCAGGTTCGCTGCTATTTCTGGCCAATTTGTATGCCACTTCCTTGGCTTTAATACTATCCCTGATTTCCCTTGATAGCCACGGTTGAGCCACCTTCCCTTTTTTATTTCTATGCCAGACAGGAATGTACAATTGTTGTAGTTCATCCATGCGGTCTCTAAATGTCTGCCATTGCCCATCCACAGTCAACCCCTTAAGTATCATTCGCCAATCCATCTCAGCCAATTCACGCCTCATACCTTCAAAGTTAGCCTTCTTTAAGTTCTGGACCATGGTCTCTGAATTAACTGTTTCATTCTCCATTCTAATGCAGAATTCCACCATATTATGGTCACTCTTCCCCAAGGGGCCTCGCACAACGAGATTGCTAATTAATCCTTTCTCATTACATAACACCCAGTCTAAGATGGCCTCCCCCCTAGTTGGTTCCTCGACATATTGGTCTAAAAAACCATCCCTTATGCACTCCAGAAAATCCTCCTCCACCGTATTGCTTCCAGTTTGGTTAGCCCAATCTATGTGCATATTAAAGTCACCCATTATAACTGCTGCACCTTTATTGCACGCACCCCTAATTTCCTGTTTGATGCCCTCCCCAACATCACTACTACTGTTTGGAGGTCTGTACACAACTCCCACTAACGTTTTTTGCCCTTTGGTGTTCTGCAGCTCTACCCATATAGATTCCACATCATCCAAGCTAATGTCCTTCCTAACTATTGCCTTAATCTCCTCCTTAACCAGCAATGCTACCCCACCTCCTTTTCCTTTTATTCTATCCTTCCTGAATGTTGAATACCCCTGGATGTTGAGTTCCCAGCCCTGCTCATCCTGGAGCCACGTCTCCGTAATCCCAATCACATCAAACCCTTTGTCCTCCTCTGCTGAGTTCTAAATTTCTCCCAGTCCCCAGGTTCGCTGCTATTTCTGGCCAATTTGTATGCCACTTCCTTGGCTTTAATACTATCCCTGATTTCCCTTGATAGCCACGGTTGAGCCACCTTCCCTTTTTTATTTCTATGCCAGACAGGAATGTACAATTGTTGTAGTTCATCCATGCGGTCTCTAAATGTCTGCCATTGCCCATCCACAGTCAACCCCTTAAGTATCATTCGCCAATCCATCCCAGCCAATTCACGCCTCATACCTTCAAAGTTAGCCTTCTTTAAGTTCTGGACCATGGTCTCTGAATTAACTGTTTCATTCTCCATCCCAATGCAGAATTCCACCATATTATGGTCACTCTTCCCCAAGGGGCCTCGCACAACGAGATTGCTAATTAATCCTCTCTCATTACATAACACCCAGTCTAAGATGGCCTCCCCCCTAGTTGGTTCCTCGACATATTGGTCTAAAAAACCATCCCTTATGCACTCCAGAAAATCCTCCTCCACCGTATTGCTTCCAGTTTGGTTAGCCCAATCTATGTGCATATTAAAGTCACCCATTATAACTGCTGCACCTTTATTGTACGCACCCCTAATTTCCTGTTTGATGCCCTCCCCAACATCACTACTACTGTTTGGAGGTCTGTACACAACTCCCACTAACGTTTTTTGCCCTTTGGTGTTCTGCAGCTCTACCCATATAGATTCCACATCATCCAAGCTAATGTCCTTCCTAACTATTGCCTTAATCTCCTCCTTAACCAGCAATGCTACCCCACCTCCTTTTCCTTTTATTCTATCCTTCCTGAATGTTGAATACCCCTGGATGTTGAGTTCCCAGCCCTGCTCATCCTGGAGCCACGTCTCCGTAATCCCAATCACATCATATTTGTTAACATCTATTTGCACAGTTAATTCATCCACCTTATTGTGGATACTTCTTGCATTAAGACACAAAGCCTTTAGGCTTGTTTTTTTAACACCCTCTGTCCTTTTAGAATTTTGCTGTACAATGGTCCTTTTTGTTCTTTGCCTTGGGTTTCTCTGCCCTCCACTTTTCCTCATCTCCTTTCTGTCTTTTGTTTTTGCCTCCTTTTTGTTTCCCTCTATCTCCCTGCATTGGTTCCCATCCCCCTGCCATATTAGTTTAACTCCTCCCCAACAGCACTAGCAAACACTCCCCCGAGGACATTGGTTCCGATTCTGCCCAGGTGCAGACCGTCCGGATTGTACTGGTCCCACCTCCCCCAGAACCGGTTCCAATGCCCCAGGAATTTGAATCCCTCCCTGCTGCACCATTGCTCAAGCCACGTATTCATCTGAGCTATCCTGCGATTCCTACTCTGACTAGCACGTGGCACTGGTAGCAATCCCGAGATTACTACTTTTGAGGTCCTACTTTTTAATTTAGCTCCTAGCTCCTTAAATTCATTTCATAGGAACTCATCCCTTTTTTTACCTATGTCATTGGTACCAACGTGCACCACGACAACTGGCTGTTCTCCCTCCCTTTTTAGAATGTCCTGCACCCGCTCCGAGACATCCTTGACCCTTGCACCAGGGAGGCAACATACCATCCTGGAGTCTCGGTTGCGGCCGCAGAAACGCCTATCTATTCCCCTTACTATTGAATCCCCTATCACTATCGCTCGCCCACTCTTTTTCCTGCCCTCCTGTGCAACAGAGCCAGCCACGGTGCCATGAACTTGGCTGCTGCTGCCCGCTCCTGATGAGTCATCCCCCTCAACAGCACTCAAAGCAGTGTATCTGTTTTGCAGTGGGATGACCACAGGGGACCCCTGCACTACCTTCCTTGCACTACTCTTCCTGCTGGTCTTCCATTCCCTTGCTGGCTGTGGACCCTTCTCCTGCGGTAAGACCAACTCACTACACGTGATACTCACGTCATTCTCAGCATCGTGGATGCTCCAGAGTGAATCCACCTTCAGCTCCAACTCCGCAACGCGGACCGTCAGTAGCCGGAGGTGGACACACTTCCCGCACATGTAGTCGTCAGGGACACTGGTGTTGTCCCCGTGTTCCCACATGGTACAGGAGGAGCATATCACGTGACCGAGCTGTCCTGCCATGACTTAACCCTTAGATACACTTAAATTGCCGACAACAATGTTAAAAGTTACTGACTAATAAAGAAAAAGAAAAACTACTCACCAATCAGCAGCCAATCACTTACCACGTTGGCTGTGACGTCACCTTTTGATTTCTTTCTACTTCTTTTTTGCCTTCTCTCAGCTGGAGCTGCACCGGTACGCCTCTCTCGACTCCCGCCTCTCTCGACGCTCCCCGGACTGCTGAGCCTTTTATAGGCCGCTGCCTCTCTCGACTCCCGCCTCTCTCGACGCTCCCCGGACTGCTGAGCCTTTTATAGGCCGCTGCCTCTCTCGACTCCCGCCTCTCTCGACGCTCCCCGGACTGCTGAGCCTTTTATAGGCCGCTGCCTCTCTCGACTCCCGCCTCTCTCGACGCTCCCCGGACTGCTGAGCCTTTTATAGGCCGCTGCCTCTCTCGACGCTCCACGGACTGCTGAGCCTTTTATAGGCCGCTGCCTCTCTCGACTCCCGCCTCTCTCGACGCTCCCCGGACTGCTGAGCCTTTTATAGGCCGCTGCCTCTCTCGACTCCCGCCTCTCTCGACGCTCCCCGGACTGCTGAGCCTTTTATAGGCCGCTGCCTCTCTCGACTCCCGCCTCTCTCGATGCTCCCCGGACTGCTGAGCCTTTTATAGGCCGCTGCCTCTCTCGACTCCCGCCTCTCTCCTAAGGAATTACCAGGAGTGGGGTTCGAACCCACGCGGGTATAAACCCATTAGATCTTAAGCCCAACGCCTTAACCACTCGGCCATCCTGGTCCTTAATGTCACCATAAAAGCTGCCAGATTGTCGTACATCTCTATCAAATCTCCTTTTATCCTTTTTTGCTCTCCGGAGGAAACATTCTCCAGTCTCTCCACAAAACTGAAGTTCCTCATCCCCTCCTTGCTTTGGAGGCAGTTCAGAGAACATTCACTAGGTAGATTCCAGAGATGTGGGAGTTGTCTTATGAGGAAAGGTTGAGTAGGTTGGGCCTCTACTCATTGGAATTAAGAAGAATGAGATGTGATCTTATCGAAACGTATAAGATTGCGAAGGGGCTTGACAAGGTGGATGCAGAGAGGATGTTTCCACTGATGGGAGAGACTAGAACTGGAGGGCATGATCTTAGAATAAGGGGCTGCCCATTTAAAACAAAGATGAGGAGAAATTTATTCTCTCAGAGGGTTGTAAATCTGTACAATTTGCTGCCTCAGAGAGCTGTGGACGCTGGGACATTGAATAAATTTAAGACGGAAATAGACAGCTTCTTAAACGATAAGGAGATAAGGGTTATGGGGAGCGGGCATGAGACACGCTGTGTAACCAGGCGCAAACAGTCTGCACATCCCAGACATCACTTGTTTCCCACTTGGCATGAAATGAATATGTTACTTGCAACAATTCATTGGATTTGATTTCAAATAAATTAGTATACAAACTGAATCATGTTTCTATGATTGTTTTCCCAACTCAGATTCAAGGCCTCTCTTTTTTTCTTTGTCTGTGTACAGTCCCAGGATACCAACCCTGGGAATGTACATGGGGATTCCAATCCTGGGAGTGTACATGGGGATTCTAACCCTGGGACTGTACATGGGGATTCTATCCCTGGGACAGTACATGGGGATTCTAACCCTGTGACTGTATATGGAGATTCTCACTCTGGGACTGTACATGGAGATGCTAACCCTGGGACTGTACATGGGAATTCTACCCCTGCGACTGTATATGGAGATTCTCACCCTGGGACTGTACATGGAGATTCTAACCCTGGGACTGTACATGGGAATTTCAACTCTGGGACTGTACATGTGGATTCTAACCCTGGGACTGCACATGGGGATTCTAACTCTGGGACTGTACATGGGGATTCTAACCCTGGGACTGTACATGGGGATTCCAAACCTGGGACTGTAGACGGGGCATTCCAGCCCTAGGACTATAGAAGGGGACCCATCTCTGGGGCTCTTGCTACAAATGTGTGAGATGTAAACTGAGTAGCATCTTTAGGAGAGACGGTGAGAAATCCAACGTGTGGAGAGTGAGAGAAAAGTAACTGAGGCGGTTAATCTTTCCACGGGCACTGGGACCCAGTTGGGACTAAACACTGAAGCCCCGCCCACACTTTGCTACTCACTGTTTCAAGATGGCGGAGCGCTGAACCGGCCTTCCTGCACAAAGTCTGGGCCTGTGACCTGGAGAAAGCCGCGAGCTGCAAACGTGGGGCTATCAGGTTATTATTCCGGGCTTGCGGTATACACCAATTGTTTAGGAACCCTCTCCAGCCACTCGCGGATCCATTACGCCTCTCCTCTCCGCTGAATATTACCGAGTCGTCTGCAGCCGCTTGATACTGTCTCTATCCACCATTACACGCAGCGCGCATGCTCCAAACCAAGGCGGGTCCCGCGCTTGCACGCTAGGCTCCTGTAGGCTGGGTGCGGCACATTCTCCCCCGCGGTGAATGCTGGGGAAAAGTCCCACCATTGGAAGCACACGTTAGTAAATAGACCTGGATTTATCGTGATTGCTTTGAGCATGAACCATGTTCATTCTGGCAGCTAGAGTTTGTTTCTTCTGATCTTGATAACCCCTATACCTGGGCTGAAGATTACCATTCCTCATGTTGAGGCTCGATAATTCCCGAGCGGAGCATAAACGCCGGCATGGACTAAATAGTCCGAATGACCCGTTTATGTGCCGTATACCCTATGTAATTTTGCAGTCTCAGTGTAAGCACTGCGCAGCACATTCGTCTCTGAGTCAGAAGGTCGGGGGTGCACTGCACTGGAAATTGAGGCCCCGGTTGCTCTTTCAAGTGCGCTAAACGATCCCATGATGCTACATTTATTTCGAAGAAGAGCGAGGGAGTTATCCCCGGTGCCCTGGCCAATATTTATCCCTCAATCAACATAACAAAGAAACAGGTTATCTGGTCATTATCACAATGCTGTTTATGGGAGCTCGCTGTGCGCAAATTGGCTGCCGCGTTTCCCACATTACAACAGTGACTACACTCCAAAAAGTACTTTATTGGCAGCAAAAAAAACATTGAGAGGTCCGGTGGTAGTGAAAGGCGCTATATAAATTGGTGTCTCAGTGTAAGTGGTCCCTGGATTTGGTGCTTCAGTGTAACTGGTTCCTGGATTTTGTGTCACAGTATTGGTAATCCTTGGATTTGGTGTCACCTTGTGAGTGGTCCCTGAATTTAGTTTCTCAGTGTAAGTGGTCCATGGATTTGGTGTCACAGGGTAAGTGCTCCCTGGATTTGGTGTCATGGTGTAAGTGGTCCCTGAATCTAATTTATCAGTGTAAGTGGTCCATGGATTTGGTGTCATAGGGTAAGTGGTCCATGGATTTGAGATCACAATGCAAGTGGTCCCTGGTTTTCCTGTCGGAATGTAAGTGATCCCTGAATTTGGTGTCACAATGCATGTGGTCCCTGCATTTGGTGTCACAGTATAAGTGGACCCTTGATTTAGTGTCATAATGTAAGTAGTCCCTAGATTTGGTGTCAACAACATTTCTTAACTGGGACTGAGGACAAACCCACAGCCCAACAATGTGTTCAGCACTGAATGATCCCACACAAATCTATTCCCAATTAACACAGTCCACATTAATTCACCAGAAACAGCTGAGCACCCACAATTAACTGCAGTACTGCACCTAACTTAAATAAACACACAATTCAAGACATTTTAAAGAGAAAATAAACCCCATCATAGTGGTCAGGCCATCAAATCCAGTTTTCTTGTTGTTCAGTACAGGCAATGACACAAACATCTTGAAGAGAAATCTTATCAATTTAATACACTTCCCTGACTTTCACAAAAATTTGCATTAATACCAGATTGCACCCAGATGATTTATGCCAATTCACCCAAGAACAATGATTTAGGAAAAAATCCAAATTGATGGTGTAATTTTCCTGTTTTCATCTTACATCTTCACTCACTTCCTCTCGTTAACTTTGATACAGTGGTCACCATTTCATTCATGAGCCCCGGAGGAATTTTTACTGTCAAATACAATATTATCATAATATCTTTACAACATAGATCAAACATTCCCACTTGCTCTAAGTTATAATCCATTTTGTTTGTTTAATTTTATTTAACCATTTTTACTTAACTCTTCTTGGACCTTTTATTCCACAAAATATGCCAGAGAGCAATTCAGTCTGCAAGATGAAGAAAGTTAGTTACTTTTAACACAACAGTCTCCCTCCAAAAACCTCTTTCTGAATATGCAGTTTGAGCAAGACCACATGGATTGGATCTTTTCATAAACCAAACTTGATTATCCCCTTAAATTTCAGTTAACTTTCCCTCCTCATGTGCTTGAACAGCACATCAATTTTAATTTCACAAACAAATTCTGTCCAGACTTTGTGATGTTACAAAGAAGAGCAAAGTAACAATTGCATTTGGATGCAAGTCATTTATCTCCACCTTCAAGCAGTGTGTCTTGGAAAACAGGATTACATGGGATATACGACACAAAAACATACCATTCGGCACAACAAGACCATACTGGCATTTATACTCCACTCAAGCCTCCTCCCGTCTGTCCTCATCTAATTCTATCAGCATAACTCTCTATTCCCTTCCCCCTCAAATGCTTGACTAGTCTCCCCTTAAATACTTCTATACTATTCACTTCAACCACTTCCTGTGGTAGCGAGTTCCACATTCTCACCAATCTTTGGGTAAAAAAGTTTCTTCTCAATTCCCTATTTGATTTCTTGGTGACTATCGTATATTGATGGCCTCTAGTTATGCTCTTCCCTACAAGTGGAAACACTCACTCTGTATCTACTCTATCAAAACCTTTCATAATTTTAAAGAACTCTATTAGGTCACCATTCAGCCTTTTTTTTTGGAGAGAAAAGAGACCCAGCCTCTCCTTATAGAATAGATATACCCTCATTTCTGCTATCATCCTTGTAAATCTTCTCTGGACCCCCTCCAGTGCATCTATATCCTTTTTTTTAACATGGCACTAGATTTGTATTCAGTAGTCTTAAGTACAGCCTAGCAATGTTTGATACAAGTTAAGCATAACTTCACTACTTTTCCATTCTATAAGAATTCAATTCTGTAACAGTTCTATAACAATTGATCCCGATAATTTAACCCAATAGCGTAATCTTATGCCAAATTTTGTCAAGACACTGTGACATTCGATGTCTGCAGATAACTGGAGATAAATTCTTAAAACTGCTGGATCTCTTGCTATGCCATCAACCTCTCATCAAACTGGAGCAGGCAATACCTAATATAGTAGTCCCTGGCTGCTACATAGTCTAGAGACACAAGTCTGCATTTTCTTCAACATGCATCAATATTAGAAGCACGTAAAAACACTGTGGCCTTCCTGTGGCAAGCACAAACCACTGGTCTTTAGACATTTCTGATCCCAACATAATATTTCTAATCTAAACATTCTACGATGGAAATATCCACGGCTAATTGGTTGCAAACACCAACTGTTGCTCAATGAACTCTGTCTCTTTCTCTCTCCCTCTCTCTAATGATACCAACCACATTTTCTCCTCTATCAAATGAACTTGACACGAACACCTTTCAGAAGCTGAATTAACCGAGTTCCATATGCCAACATCCCTCTAATCTTCCATTCACTGCAACTGAAAAGAAACCGACAGATTGTACCAGTCAGGATGTGAAAGATATTTATAACAGATTCTAGATGTTCTTAGAATTAGCATTGTTCTCTAATCTGTCCACTCGAGGAGTTTGATAACAGATTATCCTGTGAATATAGAGCTGGGTTATTGGGCTGTGATGTGTTTACTTGTTCATCTTGTTGACTCTAAACCTTTGCCAATTATTTGATGTGATCAGTTTACTTTTACGTATTTATTTTTTAAATACATTTCCTGAGTGGAATCAAATTTAAATTGAAACCATGTTTGCAGGTATGATGCTCTGTTGAGAAATCGAAGGTGAGAGAGATGCTGTGGGGCACACGCTGAAAGTGATCAACAGACTGGGTTCTGTGTTTAGTGATTCTGGGCATGTTACCGATATCATCCCTGGATACCAAGACGAGGAAAGGCACTCTGGAAGGAATGAGGAATTGGGACTTGTCCATGAGAGTAACCAAAGGTATGAGAACAGAAAAAATATCGCGTTAGAAAGGAGAAAAGGCCCAAAATTGGAGCAGTCGGTAACAGGACATCAATTAGTCTCCTCTTATCTTGGTGACATCAAATACCGACACACTGTGTTATTTGAAATATCAAAATAATAAACTCCAGCCCAGTGATAGGGGTTATTAACATCAGCAGAAACAATCCCCAACTATCAAAATGGGCACGATGTGATTAACAGCAGCAATAATAGAACACAGCCCCTGCAGTCACTTGTGAACTTGCCGAACCCGTAGGTTGTTGTTCGGGCCTGAGGCCCACCGCACCGGGTGTTTGTAAAGTGGATAATGTGGAGTGTTTTCCCTTGGGGCCTGGGGCTTGGGGCTCGGGGCCTGGGGCCACACTCGATGCTTTTCCCCCAGAGTTTCTCTAACCCACTCCCTGGAGCTCGCTCACCTCCCGTGTTACCACCTGGTGCCGCTGCCCCACAGCGCACTCTCAGCTCACACTGCCCGGTGATTACTGCAGGTCTGGACCAACTCGCTGTGTAAAAATGTTTTTCTTATGTTGCCTTTGGACACAATACTCCAGTTGAGGCCGAACCAGTATTTTATACAGGTTCATCATAATATCCACACTTTTGTACGCTATCTTCTTCTTAAGCAGTCCCTCGGAGTCGAGGATGACTTGCTTCCACAGTAATGAGTTCTCAGGTGATTAATGAGTCTAATACAGTCTCTGTCACAGGTGGGGCAGATGGTGGTTGACGGGATGTTATTTGAAGGGACAGTTGGGTGGGGTACTTGGGTTGTTGTGTGCTCCTTCTGCTGTTTGGGCTTGGATTCCGCTAGCTCCAGGCGAAGAGACTCGAGGTGTTTGGCGCCTTCCCGGATGCTTCTCCTCCACTTTGAGTGGTCTTGGGCCAGGGATTCCCAGGTGTCTGTGGGATGTTGCACCTTTTCAAGGAGGCTTTGAGGGTGTCCTTGAAGTGTTTCCTCTGCCCACTTGGGGCTCATTTGCCATGTCAGAGCTCCGAGTAGAGTGCTTGTTTTTGGAGTCTCGTATCGAGCATGCAGATAATGTGACCTGTCCATCAGAGCTGATTGAGCATAGTCAATGCTTTGATGCTTGGGATGTTGGCCTGAGCGAGAACACTGACGTTGGTGCGTCTATCCTGCCAATAGATTTGCAGGATCTTGCGGAGGCAGCGTTGGTGATATTTCTCCACTGCTTTGAGGTGCCTGCTGCACATTGTCCATGTCTCTGAAGCATATAGGAGGGCGGGTATCACTACTGCTCTGTAGACCATGATCTCTGTGCCGGCACAGAAGTGCTTGTCTTCAAACACTCTCTTCCTCAGGTGACCGAAGGCTGCACTGGCACACTGAAGGCGGTGTTGGACTCATCATCGACGTCTGCCCTTGTTGACAGTAGGCTCCCGAGGTTTGGGAAATGGTTCACGTTGTTCAAGGCCTCATTGTGGATTTTGATAATCAGGGGACAGTACTGTGTGGCGGGGGCAGGTTGGGAGAGGACTTTTGTCTTATGGATGTTTAGTGTAAGGCCCATGCTCCCCTACCCTTCTGTGAAGGTATTGACGATGGTTTGGTGTTCGGCCTCCGAGTGTGCGCAGACGCAAGCATCGTCTGCATACTGTAATTCAATGACAAGAATCCTCCTCAATCGCCTTTTCCCTGTGGTTGAATAGCTCCTCCCAGAGTCGCAATGCAGATTCCACCCACTAAGGGGCACAATGGACATGATCTTCACAGCGAGTCAAATTAAAGAGAAATGCAGGGAACAATACCAACCTCTGTACATGGCCTTCTTTGACCTCACAAAGGCTTTCGACATTGTCAACCGTGAGGTATTATGGAGGTTCCTCCTCAAGTTCAGCTGCCCTCCAAGTTTGTCACCATCCTCTGCCTGCTCCATGATGACATGCAAGCTGTGATCCTGACCAACGGATCCACCACAGACCCAATCCATGTTCAGACCCAGGTCAAGAAAGGCTGTGTCATTGCACCAACGCTCTTCTCGTTCTTTCTTACTGCAGTGCTGCATCACACCCTCAGTAACCTCCCCACTGGAGTGGAGCTAGTTTACAGAACAAACGGGAAACTGTTCAACCTCCATCACCTTCAGTCCAGATCCAAGGTCGTCCCATCCTCTGTCATTATACTCTATACCTCTATTCTTGAAGCCCAAGATCCCGTAAGTTTCTTTAACTGCTTTCTCAACCCGCGCTGCCACCTTCAATGATTTGTGCACATATACCCCCAAGTCACTCTGTTTATGCACCCCTTTAAAATTGTACCCTTTCATTTATATTTCCTCTCCTAATTCTTCCTACCAAAATGTATCACTTTGAACTTTTCTGCGTTAAATTTCATCTGTCACGTGTCCGCCCATTTCACCAGCCTGTCTATGTCTTCCTGAAGTCTTTCACTATCCTCCTCACTGTTTACTATACTTCCAAGTTTTGAGTCATCTGCAAATTTGGATATTGTACCCTGCACACCCAAGTCTAAGTCATTAACATATATCAAGAAAAGCAGTGGTACCTAGCACCGACCCCTGGGAAACACCACTGCATACCTTCTACAGTCTGAAAAACAAGCTTTCCCCACTACTCTGTTTCCTGTCACTTAGCCAATTCCGTATCCATGCTGCCACTATCCCTTATATTCCATGGGCTTTAATTTTGCTCATATTGGTAACAGGTCCAGGATCACAAAATATAAAACCCAGTTGGTTAATCACTTTCAGCTACTGGACTTAGCGTGTGCCCCAACAGCATCTCTCTCTCTCCCCTTCGATGTGTGTGAATAGAGCATCACGCCTGCAAAGCTGATTTACATTTATATCCACTCAGCAAATGTATTTAACAAAAGCCTGTAGGCCGATGAGACACTGTTAAGATGCCAGTATGCTGCTCTTTTGCTCTGCATTTTGCCTGTAATGGAAACTAGCTGAACATTTCTCCCAGTATAACCTTTGCTGAAATGAAATGCGTGGCAAATGGAATATTGGCCTTTATTGCAAGGGGGATAAAAGTCGGGAAGTCTTGCTACAACTGTACAGGGCATTGGTGAGGCCACACCTGGAGTACAGGTGGAACCTCCCTTTTCCGGCACCCTTGGGACCTGGCCTGTGCCGAATGAGGGATTTTATCAGATGAGGGGAGGTAATCGGCCCGAGGGGTGGGAGGTCGCTCAAGGTCGGGGGGGGAGGAGGTTGCCCGAGGTCGGGCCCTGAAGTTTCAGTGGATCGAGTGGGCCCCGAGGTGTCGGTAGGACCAGCGGGCCCTGAGGAGTCAGCGGATCCAGCGGGCCCAGAGGTGTCGGTGGGACCAGCGGGCACCGAGGTGTCCGTGGGACCAGAGGGCCCCGAGGTGTCAGTGGGACCAGCAGGCCCCGAAGTGTCGGTGGGACTAGCAGGTCCCGAGGTGTCAGTGGGACCAGTGGGCCCTGAGCTGTCAGTGGGCTGAGAGGGCCCCAACGTGTCGGTGGGACCAGAGGGCCCTGAGGAGTCGGCGGATCCAGTGAGCCCCGAGGTGTCGGAGGGACCAGCGGGCCCCGAGGTGTCGGAGGGACCAGCGGGCCCCGGAGGTGTCAGTGGGACCAGCGGGCCTCGAGGTGTCAGTGGGACTAGCAGGTCCCGAGGTGTCAGTGGGACCAGCGGGCCCTGAGCTGTCAGTGGGCTGAGAGGGCCCCAACGTGTCGGTGGGACCAGAGGGCCCTGAGGAGTCGGCGGATCCAGTTGGGCCCCGAGGTGTCGGAGGGACCAGCGGGCCCCGGAGGTGTCAGTGGGACCAGCAGGCCCCGAAGTGTCGGTGGGACTAGCAGGTCCCGAGGTGTCAGTGGGACCAGCGGGCCCTGAGCTGTCAGTGGGCTGAGAGGGCCCCAACGTGTCGGTGGGACCAGAGGGCCCTGAGGAGTCGGCGGATCCAGTGGGCCCCGAGGTGTCGGAGGGACCAGTGGGCCCCGAGGTGTCGGAGGGACCAGCGGGCCCCGGAGGTGTCAGTGGGACCAGCGGGCCTGGAGGTGTCAGTGGGACCAGTGGGCCCCGGAGGTGTCAGTGGGACCAGCGTGCCCCGGTTGAGGGGCTTCTGTTACTGCTGATCACTTTCTTTCTAGTAAATGTTAATTTTCTGTTTAGGTGAATTATTTAATTAAATCATAAAGGAAAGGCATCATCGTTGTGCCTAAAAAGGGAATGGGAAACCTGGGGGGGGGGCGTTGGATTGGAGTTCTGTGCATGCATCACCCGGCGACCGGGAATTGTGCCGGACGAGGGTTGGTGCCGGATAAGGGAGTCCCAGATAAGGGAGGTTCAACCTGACTGTGTACAGTTTTGGTCTCCTTATTTCAGAAAGGATATACTTGAACTGGAAGCAGTTCAGAGAAGGTTCACGAGGTTGATTCCTGAGATGAAAGGGTTGCCTTATGAAGAGAGGTTAAGTAGGTTGGGCCTATTACCCATTGAAGTTTAGAAGACTGAGGGGTGATTTTATTGAAACATAAAATTCTGAGGGGGCTTGACAGGGTAGATGCAGAGAGGATGTTTCCCCTCATGGGGAAATCTAGAACTAGGGGGCATAGTTTCAGAATAAGGGGGCGGCCATTTAGAACTGAGATGTGGAGGAATTTTTTCACAGAGGGTTGTGAATCTGGAATTCTCTGCCCCAGAGAGCTGTGGAGGCTGGGTCATTGAATGTATTTAAGGTGGAGATATGGAGATTTTTGAACAATAAAGGTGTCGAGGATTATCAGGAGCAGGCAGGGAAGTTGAGTTGAGGCCATGATCTTGTGGAATGGTGGAGCAGGCTCGAGGGGCTAAATGCCCTACTCCTGTTCCTATTTCTTATGTTCTTATTTCTTTTAATCAGCCTCAGGCCCTTGTTCATGTCTGCTGTAATTGTATAGAAAGGGGACGGGGCTAGCAGAGCACACGTCCCATCTCTTTAAACACCCTTGGGTGGATATGATCTGGTCCTTAAACACGTCAAGATTAACCTACACAGGGAGTTTGCTGTCAATGAAGAGAGACGAGAAAGACCAAAGTGCCGTTTGCTCCTCTCAGTGTGGCCCTGAAGGACTGTGTCCAGGCTGAAGTTCTGTTCCCACCGCACAATCATCCCCCCCAGATTGTCCTTACTGAGCTCCAGCCAGGTGATGCTAAACACTCAGGTGGGAAAGACAAAAATCTACAGCAATGTGTTGAAAGTAACGCTGATTTATTTACCTGTATCCCAAATATTAAAGTCCAGTCCAGTTACTGGAGTATCAGCAGAAACAAACCCCAACAGGCAGAATGAACACGATTCAGTCCTGGATTTGATTAACAGCAGAATCCAACTCCTGCAGTCACTTGTGAACTCGCTGGTGTGTCAGCAGGCTGGATGACTGACACTCTCTGCCCACACTCAGCAGGTGAACTGCCTCCACCAGTGTAAGTGCGCTGGTGTACAGTAAGGTGGGATAAAAGCCCACCTGAAAGCACTAGTCAGTGTGAACACGTTGATGGCACATCAGTTCCCTGGAACTTTTATAGCACTTCCCACAATCCAGGCATTTAAAAGGCTTCTCATCAGTGTGAACTCGCTGGTGTCTCAGCAGGGTAGATGACCGAGTGAATCTCTTCCCACACTCTGAGCAGGCGAACAGCGTCTCTCTAGTGTGAATTTTCTGGTGTCTCGACAGGTCAGAGTATTGAATAACTCTGTCAGATCTCGATGTGATGTTTGATTTGAGCTTCCAGTGCACAAATCGCCCCCTTTTACTACCCTGTAAAATGAATTTCAAACAGGAAAAATGGAGTGTGAGAACCCACAAAAACATAAAGACACGGTGTGAAATTGAGCTGAAAGAATCTGGTCATTTGTGGGGTTTGCACTAGGAAAAAGTGACCATGATTGTCGTAAAACCCAACTGGTTCACTAATGTCCTACAGGGAAGGGAACCCACCTCCCTTGACCGTCCCACATGGGAAACTGTTGGTCCTACTGGACTCGGAAGTACTGTCCCCCGCCCCCCACCTGATGGAGCTAGGGCATATTCCACCATGCGGAGCACTCTGGGTATGGACATCCGCCATAATCATAGAATGGGACAGTGCAGAAGGTGGACACTTGAGCCATCTTGAGTGCAATCCAGATCACAACTCGCTGCGTAAAAAAGTTTCCTCATGTTGTCTCTAGTTCTTTTGCCAATCACCTTAAATCTGTGTCACCCGGTGACCAATCATTCTGCCAATGGAAACAGTTGCTCCTTATTTACTCTAGCAAAACTGGAAGAACTGCATTTGAAGTGGAGAGCCAGTGACACATTGTGTAACCAGGCGCAAACACTCCTGCACAGTCCAGACATCACTTGTTTCCCACTTGGCATGAAGTGAACATGTTAATTATAATTCATTTCATTTGATTTTAAATAGTTTTAATATATTCAATCATGTTTCTCTAATTGCATTTCCCATCTCAGTTTCAAAGCCTCATTTATTTTCTTCCTCTGAGCCCCATAATGTTGGCGAGTGGTGATTGATTGCCCTGGGAACCAACAGGGAAGAGGCCGGAGGGCCCAGGAAGCAGCATGTTCTGCAACCAATCGTGGAGCTTGAGGGGTGAAACCTGAGTCGGACAGTCACATGAGTCAGTGTGAACCCATTGAATAATTTATAGTTTAAAAACTAATGCAAGATTTCTTTTGTCAACCAAACAATTCAACATTTGTCACTATTTTGTTTCCCTGGTGTTTTTTTCAGGCTGTGTAACTGGTTAAAACTCTTTCTACAGGCAGTGGAGTTTCAGACACTTCAGTGCCAAGTGGACCAGGTGTTGAAAAGATCATTCACTTCCCTCTTTCCATGTCGCTGTGAGTTAAAGGTAGAGATTGATTTCCCCTCATTATGTATCTGTTTGAGGGCAAACAGTGACTGGGGCCGAACCCCAACATCACGCAGCACCTGTAGGAGTGAAATGGAAAAATATCAGAGCATGCATTGAATCTGGATTTCAAACAGAGAGGATGTGACGAGGAGAGAGTGCGTTGGACGGGGGACTTGCAGCTTAGGGACAAGAGATGAAAGAATGTTTCAGAGAAACTAGAACTGTGTGTTCAGAGTTTCTACCTTGTACTTAGTGATGACTTTAATAAAATATGAGGGCAGGTTGTCGAGACTAGGCTTGTATTCCCTTGAATATAGAAGATTAAAGGGTGATCTAATTGAGGTGTTTTATGATAGGGTAGATAAAGAAACTATTTCCTGTGGTGGGAGAGTCCAAAACAAGAGGTCATAACCTTAACATTAGAGCTAGGCCATTTAGTGGTGATGACAGGAAGCACTTTATCACGCAAGCTGGAACATGTCAGAGAGTAACCAAAGGTATGAGAACTGAAATAATCTAGAGATAGAAAGCAGGAAAGGCCCAAAAATGGAACAGTCTGTCATAGGACATCAGGTAGTTTCCTCTTATCTTGGAGACATCAAATACTGTTTGAAAGAAAGCTGATTTATTCGACAGATATCAAAATATTAAACTCCAGCCCGGTTACAGTGGTTATTAATAGCAGCAGAAACAAACCCCAACGGTCAGAATGAACATGGTTTAGTCCTGGATTAACAGCAGAATCGACCACTGCAATCATGTGTGAATTTGATGGCATCTCAGCAGGTGGGATGACTGAATGAACCTCTTCCCACACATGGAGCAGGTGAACGGCCTCTCCTGAGTGTGGACTCACTGGTGTGTCAACAGATCCTTTTTGCTTTTAAAACTCTTCAGTCAGAACATTTAAAAGGTCTCTTATTAGTGTGAACTTGCTGGTGTGTCCGCAGGTGGGATGACTGAGCGAATCCCTTCCCACACTCGGTGCAGGTAAATGGCCTCTCCCCAGTGTGAACTCGCTGGTGTATCAGCAGGTCGGATGACTGAGTGAATCCCTTCCCACACACAGTGCAGGTGAACGGTCTCTCCCCAGTGTGAACTCGCTGGTGTACCAGCAGGTGGCATGTACGACTGAATCTCTTCCCACACACGGAGCAGGTAAATGGTCTTTCTCCAGTGTGACTGCGCTGGTGTATCAGTACATCCATTTTGCTTTTAAAGCTCTTCGGACAGTCGGAACATTTAAAAGGTCTATTATCAGTGTGAACAAGTTGGTGTGAAGTGAGGTTGGTTAACTGGGTGAATCCCTTCCCACAATCAGAGCAGGTGAATGGCCTTTCCCCAGTGTGAACTCGCTGGTGTCTTAGCAGGTTGGATGAGTAAGTGAATTCCTTCCCACACTCAGAGCAGGTGAACGGCCTCTCCCTTGTGTGAATTTGTTGGTGTGCCAGCAGGTTGGATGACTGAGTGAATCCCTTCCCACAATCAGAGCAGGTAAACGGCCTCACCCCAGTGTGAATCTGCTGGTGTCTCAGAAGGACAGATGAGTAAGTGAATTCCTTACCACACTCAGAGCAGGTGAACGGCCTCTCCCCGGTGTGACTGTGTCGATGAATTTCCAGCTCAGACGGGGAAATGAATCCCTTCCCACAGTCCCCACATTCCCACGGTTTCTCCATGGTGCGGGTGTCCTTGTCTCTCTCCAGGTTGGGCGATCAGTTGAAGCCTCGTCCACACACAAAACACGTGTACGGTTTCTCCCCGCTGTGAATGGTGTGATGTTTTTTCAGGCTGTGTAACTGGTTAAAGCTCTTTCCACAGTCAGTGCACTGGAACACTCTCACTCGAGTGTGTGTGTCTCGGTGCTTTTCCAGTCAGTTGTTTGAAATCTTTTCCCACAGACAGAACAGACAAACATTCCTCCTTTCACATTCAAAGGCCGACGATATTCAGGTCCTGATGAATTGAGTGACTATCTGATCTTGACAAGATGTTTGGTTTGAGTTTCCTGTCTGCAAATCCTCCCCTTCTGATACCCTGTAAAAGGGGTTTACAAAAATCACCACTGACTACAGGTTAGAAATTCAGAACAGACAATTCTAGTTTTCATAGAATCATAGAAATTTACAGCACAGAAGGAGGCCATTTGGCCGATTGTCGGCCGCACGGACACAATCTTCCGTCAGCCTCCTCTGTTCCAGAAAAAATAACCCCAGCCTATCCAATCTCACCTCATAGCTAACAGTCCAGGCAACATTCTTGTAAATCTTCTCTGTACCCTCTCCAGTGCAATCACATCTTTTCTGTCATGTGGTGACCGTAGCCTAACTAGTGTTTTATACAGTTCAAGCATAACCTCCCTGCTCTTATATTCTATGCATCAGGTAATAAAGGCAAGTATCCCGAATGCCTTCTTAACCACCTCATCTACCTGGCCTGGTACTTTCAGGGATCTGTGGGCATGCACGCCAAGGTGCCTCTGTTCCTCTACACGTCTCAGTATCCTACCATTTAATGTGTATTCCCTTTCTTTGTTAGCCCTCCCCAAATGCATTACCTCACATTTCTGCAGAGTGAATTCCATTTGCCACTGACCAGTCCATTGATATCTTCGTGCAGTCTACAGCTTTCTTCTTCATCATCAATCACACGGTCAATTTTTGTATCATCTGCCAACTTCTTAATCGTACCCCCTATATTCTAGATCATTGATATATACCACAAAAAACAAGGGACCTAGTACTGAGCTCTGCAGAACCCCACTGGAAACAGCCTTCCAGTCACAAAAACACCCATCGACCATTACCCTTTGCTTCCTGCCTCAGCCAATTTTGGATCTAACTTGCCGCTTTGCATTGGATTCAATGGGCTTTTACTTTTGTGACCAGTCTGCTACGTGCGACCTTATCAAAAGCTTTGCTAAAATCTACATAGACTACATCAAATGCAATGCCTTCATCGACGCTCCTGGTTACCTCCTCGAAAAAATTCAATCAAGTTAGTCAGACATGACCTTCCCATAAAAGATCCGTGCTGAGTGTCCTTGATTAATCCGTGTCTTTCGAAATGAAGATTTATCCGGTCCTTCAGAAATTTTTCCAATAATTTTCCCACCACCGAGGTTAAGCTGACTGGTCTGTAATTACTCGGTCTATCCTTTTCTCTCTTTTTAATCAATGGTACCACATTAGCAGTCCTCCTGTCCTCCGGCACCACACCTGTAGCCAGAGAGGATTGGAAACTGATGGCCAGAGCCTCTGATATTTCCTCTCTTGCTTCTCTTAACATCCTGGATATATGTCATCCGGGCCTGGGGATTTATCCACTTTCAAAGATGCTAAACCCATTAATACTTCCTCTCATTATGTTTATTTCATCTAATATTCCACACTCATCGTCCCCGATTGCAATGTCTGCTTCGTTCCTCTCTTTTGTGAAAACAGACACAAAGTATTCATTTTGAACCATACCCACATCTTCCACCTCCATACACGTTTGCTTTCAGGTCCCTAATAGGCGCTACTCTTTCTTTAGCTAACCTCTTGCTCTTAATATATTTATAAAACATCTTTGGATTTTCATTGATTTTACTTGCCTATATTTTTTCATGTCCTCTCTTTGCTTTCCTAATTTCCTTTTTAATTTCACCCCTGCACTTTCTATACTCCTCTCGGGGTTCTGCAGTATTGTGCGCTCGGTATCTGTCATAAGGTTGTCTTGATTTCTTTATCCTACCCTGTATGCCCCTTATATTTGAGTGTGACTTACCCAAGTCTGAAACTAGAGTCTTAAACTTAAATAAAGCCAATTACATAGGTTTGAAGGGCAAGTTGGCTGAGGTAGATTGGAAAAATAAATTAAAAGGTATAGCAGTTGATAAGCAGTGGCTAGTATTTAAAGATATAATTCTCAACAAAAATACATTCCATCGAGAAACAAAAGTCCACAGGAAAAGTGATCCATCTGTGGCTAACTAAAGAAGTTAAATATAGCATTGGATTGAAAGAAGCTTATATTGTTGTAAAGAATAGTAGTAAGCCTGAGGATTGCGAGTTTCAGAAATCAGCAAAGGATGACCAAAACATTGATAAAAAGGGAAACAAGAGAAAACTGGTCAGAAATATAAAAACAGATTGTAAGAGCTTCTTCAAGTATGCAAAAGTAGAATAGAAAAAATAAACGTTGGTCTCTTAGAGGCTGAGACAGGAGAACTTTTATTTATTTTTGTATTTGTTCACGGGAGGTGGGTGTTACTGGCAAGGCCAGCATTTATTGCCCACCCCTAATTGCCCTTGAGAAGATGGTGGTGAGCTACCATCTTGAGCCACTGCAGTCCGTGTGTTGATGGAACTTCCACATTATTAATTATTATGGGGAATAAGGAAATGACAGAAACATTAAACAAATATTTTGTATCAGTAGAAGACGTATAAAACATACCTACAATGTTGGGGAACCTAGGGTCTAATGAGGGTGAGGAATGAGACTAAAAGCTGACAAATCACTGGACCGGACGGCCTACATCTTCGGGTTCTAAAAGACATGGCTGCAGAGATAGTCGATGCATTGGTTTTGATCTTCCAAAATTCCTTAGTTCCTAGAACGATCCCCGCTATTCAAGTGGGGTGCTATAAGGATCATTGCTGGGGCCTCAGCTATTTAATGATCTAGATGAAGGGACCGAGTGTAATTTAACTTAGTTTTCTGATGATACAAAACTAGATGGAACAGTAAGCTGTGAGGAGCACAAGAGTCTGCAAAGAGATATATAGATAGACGATGTGAGTGGGCAGTAAGGTGGCAAATGGAGTATAATGTAGGGAAATGTGAGATTGTTCACTTTGGTAAGACGACTAGAATAACTGAATATCTTTTAAATGGTGAGAAACTTTTAAATGTTGGTGTTCAGAGAGATTTGGGTGTCCTCGTGCAAGAAACACTGCAAGCTAGCATGCAGGTACAGCAAGCAATAAAGAAGGCAAATGGCACATTGTCCTTTATTGCAAGGGGTGGAGTATAAGAGTAAGGAAGTCTTGCTACAAATGTACAGGGTCTTGGTGAGTCCACACCTAGCGCACTGTGCACAGTTTTGGTCTCCTTATCTAAGGAAGGATATACTTGCCTTGGAGACGGTGCAACAAAGGTACACGATTAATTCCTGGGATGAGAGGGCTGTCTTATGATGAGAGATTGTGTAGAATGGGCCCATACTCTCTGGAGTTTAGAAGAATGAGAGGTGATCTCATTGAAACATACAAGATTCTGAAGAGGATTGACAGGGTAGATGCTGAGAGGTTGATTCCCCTGGATGGAACTAGGGGGCACAGTCTCAGGATAAGGGGTAGGCCATTTAAGACAGAGATGAGAAGGCATTTCTTCACTCAGTGGGTTGTAAATCTTTGGAATTCTCTGCCCCAGAGGGCTGTGGATGCCGAGTCTCTGAATATATTCAAGGCTCAGATATATAGATTTTTGGACTCATAGAAATGTAGAAAATAGGAACAGTAGTAGGCCATTCGGCCCTTCGAGTCTGCACTGCCATTTAATATGATCATGGCTGATCCTCTATCTCAATACCATATCCCCGCTTTTTCCCCATAATCTTTGATGCCTTTGGTTTCTAGAAATCTATAGGTTCACCACCCTCTGAGTGAAAAAATGTCTCCTCGTCTCAGTCCTAAATTTCCTACCTCGTATCCTGAGACTGTGACCCATTGTTCTCGACTTCCCAGCCATGGGAAACATCCTCCCCGCATCCAGTTTATCTAACGCAGTCAAAATTTTATACGTTTCAATGAAATCCCCTCTCGTTCTTCTCAACTCTAGTGAATACAGGCCAGTCGACCCAATCTCTCCTCATATGACAGTCCTGCCATCCCAGGAATCAGTCTGGTGAACCTTCGCTGCACTCTAGGGGAATCAAAGGATATAGAGATCAGGCAGGAAAGTGGTGTTGAGATTGATGTTCTTACTGAATGCGGAGCAGGCTCGAGGGGCTGTATGGCCTACTCCTGCTCCTATTTGTTATGTTGACATCCAAGGGGCTCTAGATTTATTAGTCCCACCTTTTTTTCTTAACGGAACATACTTGCTCTGAACCCTCACTATCTCCTCCTTGAATGCCTCCCACTGCTCTGACACTGATTTACCTTCAAATTGCTGTTTCCAGTCCACTTTGGCTAAGTCACATCTCAGCTTAGTAAAATTAACTTTTCCTGAATTGAAAACTTTTATTTCTGGTCTATCTTTGTCCTTTTCCATAACTACTTTAAATCTAACTGAATTATGATCACCAGCACCAAAAATGCTCTTCCACCTGCCCAAACTTAATTCCTTAAAACTAAATCCAGAACCGCCCCGCTCTTGTTGGGCTTGCTACGTCCTGGCTAAAAAAGTTCTCCTGAGTGCATTTTAAGAATTCTGCTCCCTCTATACCTTTCACACTACTTCTATCTCAGTTAATGTTAGGGTAGTTGAAATCCCCTAGTATTACTGGCCTAACATTTTTGCGCTTAGCTCTTCTATCTCCCTCTGACTGTTTGGGGGTCTATAGTACAACCCCAGCAGTGTGATTGCCCATTTTTTGTTCCTCAGTTCATCCCATTTGGCCTCATTTGATGACCTCTCTAACATATCATCCCTCCTCACAGCTGTAATTGTTTTTTTAATTAATATTGCGACCCCCCACCTCCTTTTTTTATCCTTCTCTCTATCTCGTCTTAAAACGCTGTAACCAGGAATGTTGAGCTGCCATTCCTGCAGTTCTTTTAGCCATGTCTCACTAATAGCTACAATATCATACTCACACATGTCCATCAGTGCCCTCATCTCATTTGCCATCATTTCCTAGACTCCATGCACTGGCATTGAAGTGTTTCTGAAGAGGGCTGTCTTATGATTAGAGAGTGTGTAGAATGGGCCTATACACTCTGGAGTTGAGAAGAATGAGAGGTGATCGCACCGAAACACACCGGCACTGGCATTTAGCACTGCCAAACTCCCTTGTTGTCTATTTTCTCGCCTTTGTTTCCTTTGCCTTCCAAACATTAGCAAAACCCCCGGTGAGGATATCGGTCCCGGTCCTGTTGAGGGGCAACCCGCCCGACATGTACAGGTCCCACCTCCTCCAGAAATAGTCCCAAAGTCTCAGGAATCTAAAGGCTTCCCGCCTGCACTATCTCTCCAGCTGTGCATTCATCTGTTCTATCTTCCTATTTCTGTACTCACTAGTACGTGGCACCAGGAGTAATCAAGAGATTATGGGCCCAAGTTTCCACAAGAAAAAGACGGGCGCCCCTCTGAGCTGGGCGCCCGTTTTTCGCGCCTAAAACGGCGCCTAAAAAAATCCTCGGTATTCTCCATCTACCTGCAGGTCCTCTGGCCCTCGGCGCAGCCAGCACGAGTTATGGGGGGGGCGGAGCCAGGTCCCTGCGCTGAAAACAGTGCCGGGACCTCTGCACATGTGCGCTACAGTGGGCACACAAGTGCAGTAGCTCCAGGTGCCGAACTGTGTGGGAGGGGCCCGAAGCACGCAGCCCCTAGCCCTGGCTGAATGGCCTCACTGAGGCTGCGTGAATAAGGCTCCTCCCACGGCCATCTCCTACTACCCCCCCCGATCCGACACCCGCTCCCCCAACCCCCCGACTGACCCAACCCGCGCTCCTGTTCCCGCTCCCCCCCACCCCGACTGGACCCAACCTGACCCGCACTCCCGTTCCCCCCCACACTGGGACCGACTCCCGCTCCCGGACTGGATCCGATCCGACCTGACCTCCCCCCCTCCCTCCCTTTCTCCCTCCCTCTCTTCCTTCCCCCCCCCTCCCTCTCTCCCTCCCCCCCCCCCTCTCTCCCTCTCTCCCTCCATACCCCTCTCTCTCCCTCTCCCGCTCAGCGGCACAAACGGCTTTCTTCCCCCCCCTCCTCCTCCCGCTCAGCGGCATGAACAGCTTTCTTCCCCCCCCCCCACTCCTCCTCCCGCTCAGCAACACGAACGGCTTTCTACCCCCCCCACCCCCTCCCGCTTGGCGGCACGAACGGTTGCAGAATTCTCCCTGGCTGAAGCACTTTCACACAGGTAGGAAGATGGTTTATTTAATCTTTTCTTGGCTTATAAATGTTTATTCAGGTTGGATTTATTTGTATAATATTTGTAGAAGTATAAATAAGGATTTATTGTAGAATTTAATGAGTTCCCTTCCCCCCCCACCTCGTTCTGGGCGCCTAATTTGTAACCTTCGCCTGATTTTTTAATATGTAGAACAGGTTTTTCAGTTCTACAAAAATCTTCACTGGCTCCATTCTACTTTAGTTTGGAGTACGTTTTCACTGTGGAAACTTTGAAATCAGGCGTCAGTGGCCGGACACGCCCCCTTTTGAAAAAAACATTCTGTTCCAAAGTAGAACTGTTCTACCTGACTAGAACTGCAGAAAAAAAAATGTGGAGAATTGCGATTTCTAAGATAGTCCGTTCTCCACCAGTTGCTCCTAAAAATCAGGCGCAAATCATGTGGAAACTTGGGCCCTATGACCTTTGAGGTCGTGCTTTTAATCGCTTTCCTAGCTCCCTAAAATCTGCCGGCAGCTGAGCAACCCGTGGTACCGTGGACTTGGCATTGGTTGCACTCCCCAGAGCAAACATCGGGCTCACCAGTATCCGGAACTGAAAACCGGTTAGCGAGTCAGGGGACTCCTGCCCCACCTGCCTGGTCCTTCTTGTCTGTCTGGCGGTCACCCATTCCCTCCTATACCTGCACTCACTTAAGCTGCAGGGTGAACACCCTCTGAAACATGCTATCTACAAAGTTCTCAGTCTCGCGGATGCACTGTGGTGAGGGTTTCTGAACCTTCCACCCTTCCAGGCAGTGAGTTCCAGACCCCCACCACCTTCTGGGTGAAGTAATTTCCCCTCAAATCGCTTCTAAACCTCCCCCACAATTACTTTAACCCTATACACCCTAGTGGTTGACCCCTGTGCTGAGGGAAACAGGTCCTTCCTATCCGCTCTATCTAGGCCCCTCAAAATTTTATAGACCTCATTAAGGTCTCCCCACATACTCCCCTGTTTCAAAGAAAACAAACCCATCCTAATTAAGAGGGTTGGTGGGCAGGAGGAGGTTGCAGAGATAGGGAGGGGCGAGATCCTGTAGAGATTTGAACAAGAGGATGACAATTTTAAAGGTTAATGCCACCAGCTATCTCGCCCAGCACAGAATGTGACTCAATACCAACAGGAAGGATGTTACTTTAACTACTATGAATGAATAATGAGAGGAAATCAATCACTGTACTTTTAACTAACAGCAAAGTGGAAAGAGGGAATTGAATGACCTTTAAACACCTAATCCACTTGGCACTGAAGTACCTGAAACTTATAATAGGAACTCCAGGGACCCAAAATACTGACAAATGTTAAACTGTTTTGTTGAGAAAAGAAATTGTGATCTAACTTTTAAAAGATAAATTGTTTAACAGGGGTTCACACTGACTCACCTGACTGGCTGACTCAGGATCCAACCCTCAAGCACCGCGATTGGTTGCAGAACACGCTGCTCCCTGGGCCCTCTGACCTCTCTTCCTGTTGGTTCCCAGGGCAATCAATCACCACTCACCAACATTACGCTGCCAGATTAAGTTGAGAAGCTCGGAGGAAGAAATAAAATGAGGCCGTGAACCTGAGTAAAGAAATAAAATTGGAGAAGCATGATTAAATGAACGAGAAGAGGCAAAATAAACGAAAGAGTACAATCCTAAAGGGGGTGCATGAACAGTGAGATCTGCGGGTATATGTGCACAAATCTCTGAAGGTGACAGGACTGGTTGAGAAATCAGTTAATAAAGCTTACGGGATCCTGGACATCATAGAGTACAAAAGCAAGGAGGTTATGATGAACCTTTATAAAATACTGGTTCGACCTCAACTGGGGTATTGTGTCCAATTCTGGGCACCGCACAATAGGATGTGAAGGCCTTAGAGGGTGCGGAAAAGATTTACAAGAATGATTCATGAGATGAGGGATTTCAGTTACGTGGGTCGACTAAAGAAACTGGAGTTGTTCTCCTTGGAGCAGAAAAAGTTAAGAGGTGATTAGATAGAGGTATTCAAAATCATGAGGGTCTGGACAGGGTAGAGAGAGAAGCTGAGGAGACAGCAGAGAGCAAAATTCACCAGAACCCCCCCCCCCCCCCACTCTCCCTGTATTTGGGCTCATTTGAAAGGAAATTTAATTTGGGACTATCTACCGAAAAGTTTGGAACTCCAAAGTGCTTATGGAAGAAACTACAAACTTTAATAGAATTATGAACTTTTACAAGACAAATTCAAGCCTGTGGGCGGACCTAGGGAACTAAAGAAGTCCACTTGATTATTGGGACTGTCTGGGTGTGAGGACTGGGTTAACCTGTCTGGAAGAATGAGTATTTGGAAATCTTCCTCCACAAGAGACATTACCATCACAGTATCACCCAGAGATAGCTCCCCATCAACATGGGTCTGGACAAACCACTTTCAGCAGAAACATCACAAAGAGGCCCAATCCAGCCTGTATGCGAAAGACTAAGCACAAAAGGACATTGCAATTACCAAACTAATATTTCCATCAGGAAACAGTTTTTCGAAGATCAACCCACCCAAGACATTATCAACTTTAACGAGCCTGACAAAATATTACAAAGAAGAACCAAGCCCGCCAAAATTATACAAAGGATTGTGAAGAGATTTGGTGGCAAGATTAGAACACTGAAATCGTATAACTGGCCACTGTTTTCAACCGATGTTGGTGCGGGAGAGGGGTGGTCGCTACTACCTCATCAAGACAAGGAGCGAAACCAACATGACAGTTGTAAAACTAACTTCTCCAGCCTCGAAGGCTTGAAGTCCTGAAGGAAGGAAGAACATCACCATCTACCATTAACTATCAAAAGGATTGGTAAGCATAAGTCCCTGCCCTGGAGTCTAACCAAGCTAGAATTAGGTATTGGGAGGTGGGAGGTATAATTTTATTGCAACCCCCTTTGAATGTGGAGTGTAA